>NW_009260182.1:651924-694205 GCF_000687185.1 Egretta garzetta | reverse complement strand
TTTTCACACAGAGAATATTTTAAAATCTATTCAAATATTTGAATAAATGTATGCAATCTCAGACAGTGCTCTTATAAATAGATGAGATCAAATAGTAGGGCAAGAGGTCTTGAAGGTATTTCTTATGTTTCCTTAAATGATACTGGTGACTCACTAGGTCATCCTTCTTTTGAATCAGTTTTGAACCAATGTTTCATAAAGTACTAGTGGGAAGCTAGTGTGGGAAGTGCTCTTTCAGATGAGACCATATGTGGCCGTGAAAGTTTCCCCCGTTCTCTCTTCAAGAGTAAGATTCGTAGGTTTGGATTTTTGTTTTGCCTTGGTTCATTTCATTCTGCCTACTGCATCTAAAAATGGCTCCTGTAATTCTAATTACAGTAGCCATTCATTTATTTAAAAAATGAACAAACCCAAAGTCTTGATTACTGTTTTGCCATGTGAGGTCCATTGAATTGTATCCTTAATATTTTTGCAGTACTGTCAAATGAAACTGGAATCCATAATTCAGTCTACAAAATTATTTTATTTCTTTAAGAATAGCAAGAGGTGCTGATTTTATTATTCTTATTAAATAGGCCATGCAGGCCATGAAATAGCTTTTATTATAGTTTAAATTATGGCAGGCTATGTAAAAGTATTCTTGTTTTGAGTTTTTTCCAGTAGGGTTTGTTGCTTTGATCAGATGGGGATTTTTTGATAGAAAGATGTTTCTATCTGTATAATTTAGTGTGTGAAAGACAACACAAAGAACATACTGATTATTCAATATTTTCTTTTTTTTTATTGGATCAACTATGCATATATCATTCCTCTAAGGCATCTGAATAGATTAAAATGCTGTGTGTAATGGCACACCTACCTGGTAAAAATTCAGCAACTCTGCATAGCAGTTTATTCTGTTCAACACCATCTGGCAGCTGCAAGGAGGAAAAAAAAATCTGGCTATATCTGCAGGTAACCTTCCCATTACTTCACTAACACCATCCAGTATGTCATGGCTGGAATATTTTTCATGGTTGATTTATTGACAACATGCAGAATGCACGAAATTTCTTTCAGAATGTTACTGTTTAAATAATTCTGAGATCCTTGATTTGATAGCAGAATCATGAAAGTGCATGAAAGAGCAAATATGCCAGCCTTCTTACTGAAGTAATTTATATTATTGTTTTAGTTAAAGAAAAGGTGCTAAAAAGATGAGGCCTTTGGTATGGTTTCTACAGTCTAACTATAGACACTAAAGAAGCAAGCAGCAAGCTTTTGGAAAAAGACTTCGAAGGAACAATAAAACATTCAGAAAGCCTGAAATTTTTAGGTGTGTTTTAGGATCAGATATTGTTGGGTTTATGCTGCTCCATCTGCTTCTATATTAGAGAAGCTGAAATGAGACAGGGAGGGGAAAAAAAATCTTTAAATGTTTATTGATATTTTCAATTGATTGTTCGTTTGTGTACTAATTTCTACGAAAATTTGCGTGCTCCAGTTATACCAAGTCATGATTTTACAAGCAAACATTTTGAATGGAAACTCATGAATCTATCTGAAACTTTGAAAAATAATTAAAAAACAAAACCCATCATTGACCATTTTCTATATAAAGCTGAGGAAACTTACCAAATATTTTTTCTTCTCTTCAGGTTCAATACACAGACCTGTTTGCTTAGTCTAGTAGATGAGGAAATGGGACTTGGAGGCAATTGAGAGCATCATGACAGGTGTTGAAGGGGACATGGGAAAATGTCGAGAGTATAGTGGGGAGGGGGAAATGAAACTCTCTCAGAGAAAGTTAAATTACTTATGTATGAATTACAGCAGACATTGAGCTAAAGCACTTTGCTTGTGGGTCACAGTCTGATTTTCAGACTCAATTCTCAAACTCTGTGTGTAGAATGGCTGGATTGTCCGCATCTGTATGTGGTACTACAAGCACAGAATCATATGCAAATAAGAAAGGTAGCTGAGAACAAACGCATATACTGTGATTATTGAAAACTGAAGAGTAGCCCTCTGTTAATATGCCCGTGTGTCAGGATAGCAGGTACCTTTCAGTAGCACAGAGAGTTAAGTTGACAAAGATCAGTGTAAACTAGCTTTGGACCTTCCCGCTTAAGTTCACTATAAAATCACAGTTTCAATCAATCTATTTCACCTTAATTCAGAACCTGGTGTGTCAACACAAATTGCTCTAAGGTATAATGTTCTCTCTGTGGCTGCTAATGGACTGAGCCATAGACTAATTTAATCAGCGTGCCCTACGTCTCTTGATGCATATGGAATCCTGTGGGATTACACCAGGCAACAGTGTCATGGATAAAAATGTAACTTTTTTTTTGGTGATGACTGCAAGCTTCTAGAGTAAGAGACTTTGGATCACTGTCCAAAATGTTTCCTATATATATTCTTTTATTCTTTATTTTACCTTTAAAAAAGAAAGTAATTATGTGATAATTTGGTTCATTTAAGAATGTCTTCATCACTGTGATTTAAATCGATTCCACTATCGGATCACTGAAATGTTTGTGTATTTCCCTTGCTACTGTTACATATTAAAAGTCCAGTGATACTGAGTCTAAATCGTGAAGTTTCTCACAAATGTAACATATTGTTCAGCAAGGAGTAAAGAAGGAAGAAAATAAAAGTATTATGTCAGGGCATGTTACAGCTTTGACTTGTATACCCTTCTTCGCCTATTGTGAGGTTTTTATGCCACCTTAAATGGAATAAAATGTTTATAACAAATATTTAATCAGGATTCGATGATTAAATAGGTAAATTTAATTTTGCTGTCATTATTTTTTCCTAGGTAATCAATGCAGATGTGATTTAATGACAAAGTCTAATTGAGTACTTTCATTTTATGAAAAGAAAATTAAAAGGAGAAAATTCACATTTTAAATTATAAGTAATGATGGAGGCACAGGACAATTCCTGGGGATTAATGACTGTCTGAGAAAGCCGAAGGCTCAAGGCTTAGCTGTGGGCTGTTAACCTCAGGTGGTAATTAATTCTTCAAGTAATGCTCCATGCCCTGATCATTATTGAACAGTGATGGAGTAGCAAGTTTCAGCAATTACACTATCAGCAATATTTTAAATGCTTATTTTTCTCTCCCACTTGGATATCCTGACACAAAGCAAAGAATGAATCAACCCATTCAGAGTATCCAGTCAAACTCTTGGTGTTTTTCCCAATTTGTATGATCTGCCACTGAGGACATGCCACATTATGTGAACAACAATTTGTTGAGCCACACATTGTTGTTCCAGTAGCTGTGTCCTGCACTCGTTAAATATATGGCTGGATGTATACGTCTCTAGGGAGCCTTGGAACTTACACAGGTTCTTGTTCTCTCTCTCCAACATACTGAAACAGATGCCACTGGCTTGACTGGCATCAAAATTAGTGTAAGTAGTGTCTGCTTGTCTTCACCATTCTACGTGGTAATTTTCCCACCTTTCTGCAATTAAATATGTAGCTAAACCTTATTTTGCTAGGTTCTTTGAGGCCTCAGTAGTCAAAGGAGAAGCAAGATAGAATCCCCTACAAGCTAAAGCTAGAACTTTTTAAAAACAATGTAAGAACTTGTACCAACGTATCACTGCTTTTTTGATACAGCTTCATGCAGTGAATCCTGACGACCTGCAGCTTGAGCTTTGCTCAGTTCTGTGAAGAGTCAAAAGACCTCATGACATTGTTTTTGGTCTGAGATCTACATGATTATCTGATACCACCATGCTAGGCTAAATTTTCCTGTACCTAAACATTACATTTATATGTACTGTATACTTGGGTCACATGCAGGGAGTCTACGAACACCCTCAAGGCTTGGCCAAACACAGTCTTCTCTGAAGTCAGTCAGTCAGTAAGTGGTTCAAAAACAACTGTTGAAACGCTTCAAAATATTTATTCTACTGCTGAAACATTTCAGCCTGTGAGTCAAGGGCAGATTAAAAGACAAAAGCAGCTAATCCAAAAATCAGCAGTTTATGCCTGACTGGAGCAAACAGACTAATGAAGCACATAGAGTTAGGTAGGTCTCAGTAAGATGTTAATAACTCCGACTGCAAAGAGGTGAGCGAGCCAGTCACAGCGAGCCACTTTCTAGAGCCACTTCAGGGGAGGAAAGGACCAAGGATTGCTGGAAGCATACCCTAATTAGCAAAATCATTATCACATTTTCATTGTGGGCATAGATAGCACGTACAGAATAGGTAGCACACCAAACTATTTTGGTGTCACCTGCTGGTTTGAAGTGCAGCATGTATGAGAATGTATGACCTCCAGAATAGGTATATGAAGGTTAAATGTGTTATGTTTCTCATTTTACATAACTTTGAGTTTTAAATTATTAGTTTCATTTACATTAATGCAAATGTGAGTATAATAGAATAAATTATTTTCAAATTAATGTAAAACAATAAAAACTCTAGGGCAGCTTTGATTATTTAAGTTGATTATAATAGTTAAATGTTGACAGGATAATGCATTCACCAATTATTCCACTGAATAATAAATCTTCTGTTGCAGTTCTCTGCTTGTCAAAATAATGCTCTCTATTTTAAAATAGTCTCTACTGAAACATGCATTTGTGGTTGTGATCTCCCATAGCTGCTGCAAGGAGGAATAAATTGTATGCTTGCAAATTTTGCCAGTCCATCAGCATGTTGGTAAACCACTTCATATACAACATAAACGTTAATGGCAGCAAAGTTAGAGTTATGGCTGCTACTATCCCCCCTGCCTACATGGTCCATCCTTGTTCTGTGTCAGTCATAATATTTGGAAGCTAGAATTTTTTAAAAATTTCTTCCTGAACTAAAGTTTAATAGAATTTTTCTCCTTACAATATTCCAGCATAGTCATTGGTGGGAAAATAACTGCTGCACTTCAGTGATTACTATAGAGATCGCAGTATATTGGGCTTGGGGAAAAGAAGTAGTACTCTGTGTGAATCTGTGGCAATAAAAGTGTGGTTTAAAATGAAAAATAAGCCTAAGCCTAGTTCTGATCCATCTGTTTCACAGGTATTTTCACAAATTTTTATCTTATATCCCCATTTGATCTTGTTCATAGGGCCTGTATAGCATAGGATGGGCAGCAGGTCTGAGAGCAATTTCTTCAATCTCTCTGCAATAAATGACAAGATATTCAATACCTCAATTCTGTGCTGAAGTTCAAGTAAAGTTCTGCCACTTGTCTAGCTGTTACCTAAAAATGTAGGCAACTTCCACCTAGTCCCTTGGATGGCATGTGAGAAGAAGAATGGCTTGCAGATCACTTGTGATATTTAGTAGCTTCTGAGGATTTGTGTGTCAGACTTCATTCACAAACAGAAAAATATGACTGATAGTAGTTTACTGGGTGCTGGTGAGGGCAGGTATACAAAATACAGTAGAACTGAGGAGCTTTCAAACATACAAGTGCCGATTTTGGCTGGGAGAGAGTGATTTTACTTCACAGCAGCCAGTATGGGGCTGTGTTTTGTATTTGTGCTGGAAACAGGGCTGATCACTCAGGGATGGTTTCGTTGCTGCTGAGCAGGGCTGACACAGAGCCAGGGCCTTTGCTGCTCCTCACCCCACCCCACCAGCGAGGAGGCTGGAGTGGGGGGGCACAAGAATCTGGGAGGGGGCACAGCCAGGACAGCTGACCCCAAGCGACCCCAGGGATATCCATATGACGTCATGCTCAGCACGTCAAGCTGGGGGAAGGAGGAGGAAGTGGGGGACATTTGGAGTGACGGCATTTGTCTTCCCAAGTCACCGTTACGCGTGATGGAGCCTTGCTGTCCTGGGGATGGCTGAGCACCTGCCTGCCCATGGGAAGCAGGGAATGAATTCCTTGCTTTGCTTTGCTTGCGTGTGGGGCTTTTGCTTTCCCTATTGACCGGTCTTTATCTCAGCCCACGAGTTTTCTCCCTTTTACTCTTCTGAGTCTCTCCCCCGTCCCACTGTGAGGGGAGTGAGCGAGCGGCTGGGTGGGGCTGAGCTGCCAGCCGGGTTTAAACCACAGCGATACGTTATGTCAACATTGCAGCTAAGGTATCCAGCTGGATGCCACTGTAGGTATCCAGATACAGTTTTGATCTTGTTAGCTTGGGGTAAGAGTAAAGGTGACAGAGACATTGGATGAAGGAGCTGTCTGCAGATCCTTTTACAGTGCCAGGGGCCACTTTGTGTGCCTGTTACTTATGTTGGCAGCTAAAAACAAAAAGCTTCATTTTGTCATCAAAAACTTTTCAACAGTGAGAACTGGGAAAAGAATAATTCCAAAGATCAGTTTACTGAAAACATATAAAAGCAAGCAACAAATCCTAGAAAGATTTGATGAAATAATTTCCTACAAATGTGGAAGTAACTTAAGTAAGTGACTGGGAGTAACACTGTGTGGTCTCCTACCCAATCCACTGACAAGTCACTGTATTTTTTGTGCATTAGTTTGTTCCTAGAATAATTGGTATTGGCTGTCTTAATTAAATTCATTAACTAAGTTGAACAGAGGTCATTTTATAATAACTGATGGAAATTCTGTGCTTTGTATTCCTTTCATCATTCTATTACAGAACAAAGATCAGATGTGGAAAGGCAAAGGCAAAGGAATTCAAATGCTCCAAGTTCCTCACAATGTTTTCCAGATGTAGCTGGCAGAGATGTATTGACTTCAACCTGGTTTGACTCAACAAAAAAGTGAGTTGCATCACCAATGACTATACTTGTGTCCAAGAATCATCAGTTAAGACTTATGACTGCCAATCCATAAGATTAGAATCTGACTTTAAGCTATTGTTCATGATATTAAGACTGAAGAGATGTGTTTTCCCTCTCAGATAATGAACCAAACAGGAATGATTACAAAGCAGTGTGGGAGACATTATCTGAGTTCAGTTTATACTATTCTGTAGATAGGTGGAGTGTAAGGCTGTAACTTCATGACTCCTTATCTCTTATGGGGTTTCAAGAAACAACACGTGAGCTTGACTTTCTCTGTTTTACGCCCTGGGAATTTAAGAAGTGACAATATGTTTAGTGTTTGGAAACACAGAAAGTAGTTCTAAACCCTAACATTACATTCTGTGAGGCCTCCTCCGTTTCCTTCTTTATCCTGTATGAGGATACTTCTGTGACTTGTGCAAAAGAATTCCTTTATATTTGAGAGTTAAAGGTAGTACTGAATTCTGTGTAATCATATAAGGTAAAAATTAAACCTTTTGCCTATAATATTTTATTACTATTGTATGTTTAGTCATTGAAGACTCTATAAAGGAACAGAAATCTTCATCAGAAAATCAAAATGACCTATAGGATATTTTTACATGATTAATTTTCAGGCATTTAAAAGATGAAATCATAGAGTGGGTTAGGTTGGGGAGAGCTCACTGGAATTTGTATATAGTGAAATTTTGGAGCGTGACTTCTTATTAACTAATGTCTTTCTGTAAGAAACTATCTCAACTTATAGTGAAAGATGCAGAACACATTTCTCCTCCTTTATCCTTCTTCTTTATCTTCGTTAAAATACGGATTAAGATTCTTATCCTCCTTTTTTATCTCCATTAAACCACTGTCACTGAAGACAAATTTTGTCCCCCTGGTTGGTTTTTACAATGCTATTGTGCTTTTCTGGTGTAGAGCAATATATGAAATTTTCAGCTTTTTCGTCCAGATAGTTGCTTGGAAATTCCTGTGATACTTTTGTGAAGAGAAACCAGGATTTTTCTCTTTTTTATTTCTTTACTTTCTTTTACTTCTTCTATGTCTGCAGTGTAACAGTGATCTTTTCCTCTGACCGCTGATCTCTTCCCAAGAAATTACTAATGTATAAAATATTATGCCGTTCATTCAGTTAGCTTTTTTCTGTATAGTTTCTTAATAAACAAGGCATTTCTTCTCACACTATATGTGGAATGTACTTCATATTGTGTGTTTCAGCCAGCAGTTTAAACATGCCTCTTGACTTGTAAAACATGAATGGCAGTCTCACTGGTCCATCTGTTTAAGGTATTTTTGAAGTGCTACAACACAAGCCATAATATTTATGAAATTTCATATTCGTTTGGATAGTTACAACATTTTTAACTTTAACTCTTATTTTGTTTCTGGTTTTTTTTGCCATAAAGATGAAACACTTCAGAAAGAAAAACATACTGGAGCTTAGTTCTGTAAGCAGACAAAGGCAAAACTTTACATTGAATAAGCAATTGTTTGGGCTTTTTTCCTTTATATTTTCCTGCAAAAAATAACAGACGCCCTGAAAAGTTTGGGAGCAGTTTTCTTACCTTTGGAAGCATAAAGCCTAAGTCTGCCTAGCTGAATCATCAGAGTTGAGAGTAAACCCACAAAAACTAGGACAGCTTCAGCAGCATGCAGCATAGAGCAATATGTAACTAACATAAGAGAACTTGGAGTTGGGCTTATTGGTAGTGGTCATTCTCTTTAAATTAGTTTATAAGCTGTGCCAGATAAGGTTATTGAAAATCAAATGAGCCCACAGCATAGTGAATATTTTACTGAGGCAAATATTCATAATGTAAAACCAAGTTATTCTAGCTCTCACACCATGCATCCAAAATAAGTATCATGCAACCAAACCCGTCTTTGACTAAACCCAGCAGAATATGATTAGAAGTGCAGTAATCAGTAGGTTATTTAGCTCTCATTAATTTTCCTTTTTCTATTGTCATATTGTTCCTAATATGCCTTCAGGTTCTTCTTAGCAAAATGTATTTTTAGTTTCTAAGCATGCTTTCTTCAGCTTGCATCATGCACTATAGTTTATGCATATATGAATGGAGAAATTAATGTAAGCTGTTTGTACATTTATCAGATTATATCTATCCCATTAGTCTCCATAATGGCTAAGTAGTGGTTCCTATGTGTACCTCCTGTGCTGACCTCATCTATCAATGGGCCCACAGCGGAAAAGATTTTCCGGTTCCCAATAATATAAATTACTCTTTAGCCCAGGTTATGTTTTTGAGCTGATATAGTGGGATTATTCACAAGAGTGAAGTTGTTTGTGTTCAGACATATTTTTAGTGTGTAACATCCCAACCCTACACCAGGTGTAACAAAATGGGAACACAGAATTCCTAGGTTCCACGAGAAGGAGAAGTGTGTAAGTGTAATCAAAATGGACAGTTTTGAATATCCATGATTAGAAAATTAATGGCTAATTCATTCTAGCTTTGTTCATGTTTTGTACCTAGCAGATACATCAAAGGCAACTTAGAAAGTTAGTTCTGAAACAAAAAAATACTTTCAGGACCTTTAAATTCAGCATACTAAAATGGAAATTATTTGACTTTTTATTGATTGTAAGCTATTTGATTTAAAGTGAGCTAAATGTGTTCCAGGAATTGCAAAAATGTATATATAAAGATGTGGAATTGCCACGTGCATTTTCTTCCAATTCCGTTTAAGTCCATTCAAATGAACTCTCAGCACAAAACATTATTACAGAGAGTAATGCGGTCACTTTCTGTCATTAATGTACATCTTTCCTCCTTTGTAGTTTGCTCAGTCTTAGGATAATAGAATAATTTTTTCCTGCAGTTTAAACAGATTGAATAATTTTTAGATATATTTCAGCTGCTTGTATGCCAAATTAAAAGTATGATTGTGAAATGAATGCTGTAAACTCTGTGATTCTGTTCTGGTTTAGCAACTAGGAGGTAAAATATGCTCAGTGGACAAATAACAGTTTTGCTGTGCAATGAATAGCTACTTTTTTTTCAGTTTAATGTTATAATTTAGCTGTACGCTGTGTTTTAATTATTTTAATTCTCCGTACATTAGTCCTAAAGACTAAATGATTGGTGTATTGAATATTTTGTTAAGTTACTGTAATATATGAAATTTGTTTAATGTGGATAAGGCTTGGGATCTTTTTTTATTTTTGTCTTTTTTTTTAAACTTAAATTCAAATCTCCCTATAAACCCAAATCTCTACTCTTACATAATGACTACTAGACATATCACACCACTGTTTGGAGGTAACCATGGCATCCATGTATTAAAAAACTGTCAACTGATTATTCTTTTTCTTCTTCATCACACTTTAACTCCTTATACATTGGATTATAAATAGAACATAGACTGTCCTGTATCCTCTGCATGTTTCTTACTGCCTTGGGGACCTGTGGCGCCTGCAGGCAGTAATATATGCAAGTACATTTCAGGGGAGCTGCTTTGCAAAGCAGTTGGAATGAGAGGTCCTATTTGGCATTTTACAAATAACTTGGGATTCTTTGTGTTTGGGGCATTTTTTTCCAGAGAGGAAAGTGACTGCTCTAAAGCAAATCACAGCAAGCACCGTCACACGATAGTGACACAGTGACAAACACCCTCCCCAGGCAGTGGCCTCTGTTTAGTGTCAGACCCATTCCAGTCCTCAATCCACTCCTGCTGTGCTTCTTTAGGCAATGTTCAAAGCCAGATTTAGCTGATTAATGCCAACATAACTGACTAAAGTTTCTCATAGTTCAAATCCTGTCAGTAGTATGGATGTCATGCATCATCTTAGGTATGAGTAGCAGTGAATTAGAAGGTAAGAGCTGTGCCTGCTTTCCAACACTAACTGCTTAGCTAGCAGAAAGAATTCCATACTGAAATAAGAAAGCTGTTTTTATCAAAAAAAGTCATACAACATTTTGTGATTTGGAATTTGCAATGTTATTTTTTCACTTAGAGGAAAACTAATTATTACAATAAAATTTTTCAGCTGATATAGGGAGAGGATGAGAGCAAAACTTCTGATCATGTGGTTTCTGTTGAGAGAAGGATTGGGGGGTTATTTTAGAATTTCTCACAAGTTCTTACTTTTATTGCTATCGTGCCTGTTTTTAATTCTCCACTGACACATCTGGCACCTCTGACTTTTTCTGGCATCAACAACTGACTCTGTCAGTGTACATAAGAAGCCAGTAACTGTCTCATGCCACCCCTATAAATTATGAATCCTGAGCCAAGGCTTCCTCAAGTCAGAGGGGGATGTCTACACTAAGAAAGTCCTAGAAAATTAATTTTAGGGAATAGTTATACTAGACAGTATAACTCATGTCCTGTAGTGGAATCAGCTGAAATAAAACATGCTGGAACCTAGCTTAACTCCTACATTTCAATAATTTGTGATGGGGTTTAATAGCTATTTTTCATATTTTATGGTTGATTGTGCACTATGATAGTGAACTCTTGTGTCTTGTTTACTTTTTACTATTTGAAGGGCATCATTCAATATAGTATCCATATGACTTCATTAAAATATTATTTAAATTGAAAATTTCTATAGTGAGGTCAGCATTTTTGTAAGACAGTCCATATGTTTATTACTGTTTGCAAAGATCAAAAACTTGTGAAAAGGATATTGCAAGTGTCAAATATCTAACTTACTGTCTTGAGTATTTTAAGCATATCATAAACCTGAGATAGGAAGAGCTGGTATGCTAGCTGACACAATCTACATTATTCTATTGACAGTGTGAAAAATATATGGAGAACTAAAGATTAAGTATATTGTTAGGTAATCCATAACCAGATACCATTGTAACAAGAGGCATGTGCTTTTTGTGGTGTTCATAGTAAAGCAATACGGACAATTGATTCACTTCATTAGAAAGGTACAGCATAACGAAGACATGAAAACCCAATGCTGTTTATTATTATCTTTACAATGTATTACATCATGGTACTGGATTTGGTTGTTTGGGTTGTGGGGCTTTTTGTTTGGTTGGGTTTGTTTTGCTTTGGCGTGGGTTTTTTTTTTTTTGCAAGTTCTGTAAGTTGCAGAATAAACTTGTGATAGGCAAAGGAAATATTAAGACTCTTGCAGACAAAGGCAAGTACTATTTCAACAGGTACGTTGGTATGTGCGGCCCTTAAAGAAACAGCAAAAAATTGTATCTTCAGGACAACTGATCAGATGATCCATAACAGACCTTTTGAAATTCTTTTAAAAAGCAAAATAGTAAGGATGGTTTTGCTGTGATGGATGGTGCCTGAGTAGTTTGGGCTGGGTGATGCCATGTAAAATACTTCCCTTTTCTCCCATTATTTCATTTATTTATACAGTATTTTGCAGTATGACAGCATTAGAGGCAGTTACAGAGGGCAAACCTTCAATGTATTTTGCCCCGGTAGTTCAGATTCTCCTTCTATCTTTTCTGCCAAGTCTTCTCTAACTGAAATATCTTTGGACTTAGCACTATAAAACATTTGCCAGCACAAGTGGTTAGAAATTATTTCTTCAGGTGGTTTCCTAGGCTTTCCTTTCTCTCTCTGTAGGAGCTTTCTTGCTCTATTTCATTCAAAATAATAATAATAATAATAAAGACTAATTAGCCAAGACAAAGCTTCCCTTCCCACACGCTTACGAGAGCTCAACCCAAGCCAAACTTTAAAGCTTGAAAGCTAACTATGTTCATTGATTCATTCTGAAGAAGGAAGCGGATACACAGAGAAAGTGAGGGGGTTTGTAACCTATATTTGCAAAATCTAGTATAGCTGAATTTAAACCATCAGGTTTTAGAAATTTTACAGAGCAGTCAACATATGAAATCCAATTCTCAAAATTTTCAATTTACTCTGCCATTAGTTTATATTTAATTCTTGGTTTCTGATTGGGCCTTTCTTTTGTAATACAGAGAGGATGATATCCACTATTCTAAAATGAATCCAAAACTTTAATTTGTTAAGCTCATAGTCCAGTTCTTAACTGGATCTGGGAATGTTTGTTCCACTGGAGAGAAGCTATGCAGAAACTCATCTCTGACATCAGGATTTCGTAAAGCAATGAAGGGCCTAAGGATGTTCAGGGTACAGTTGATGAATTGAACTGTGTATTTCTAGTCACAATGTGGAAATGGACCATAAAAAAGTGTTAAATCAGTCTTAGGATATGCACAACCCTTTTTGTTGGCCTTCTGTATGAGAATTCCCTTTAAATAATTGATTCAGAAACAATCTAAAGGCCATTCAGCTGTATTGCCATGCAATTATGCTGGTGATCTTTACGCTTTGTAAAATGTTTTCTTTATTTCTAAAGTGGGATTTTACATGCAACTTAATATTTTTGTTCCCCTTAATAATCCACACTTTTTGAACAGTCCTTTCCATGAAAAAGAAAATGTACCTCAGTTGGTAAGGTGGCTTATCTTGTCCCACAAATTTTTATTAAAGAGGAGAAACAGAACACCTTTGTGGAGAATATAATGGCACATAAAGAGGTAAATTAGGATACAAATATCTGGAAAACAGTAACTCACCTGGCCAAGAAGAATACAAAGAGAATACTCTCTTTTGAAACAAAGTAAACAGAGTTAAGAAGGGAATCGTGACCAGATTTATGGATAAAGAGTGGAGGCAAAAAACCAAAACACCCAAGAGCAAACCAAAATGAAAGTGATAGAGACAACTATGAGTAAAACTTAAACATGAGGCTGCATTTCAGTTATCCTTCCCTGACCATCATTTTGAATTAGGTTAGAAGAATAATATTAAAAGTCTCCTGGGAAATAAATAATGTTGGCTTAATACTCTGTGCCCAGCGTAACGAGATAAAATGCTTTTATACTGAGGATTTAAAGGAGAAACATTTTTGTGTATCCAGTCTAATATTTGTTTCACTGTTCTGTACCCTTTGGAAGTATGAAGAGATCACCCAGTCTCACCCATATGTCACAAACTCTTAAATGTCACCTCATTACCATTAACTTGATACTACAGCTGGGTTTAAACTAAAATCCTCCAATGGCCAAACAAAGAAACTTAGGCACCACCAGTTTAAGTGCAGAGAAATTAAAAGATGACTTATATCATATAAAAGGACATCACAGAATCATTTAGGTTGGAAAAGACCTTTAAGATCAAGGAGTCCAACCATAAGCCTAACACTGCCAAGTCCCATCATGGTTGGTTTTTAATCCATTTTACTTATGGAGGAGCCCTTTTCAAGTGGTTTGGGGGTTTTTTGTATGCCCATGCTTATCATCTGGATTTTAGCTTGATTAAAATCTTTTCTGCTATTTTATCACCTAGAAATTTGCAAGGACAAAGTAACTTACTGTTTCCAGTTAAAACAGTCAATTAAAAAGAATGGTTACTATGGTCATGACACTCAATGAAATTCAAAACAGATGTCCTGAACATACTCAAGGACTGAAAGGTAGCATAGCCACATTGGCCAACCTTAGGTAATTAGTTTTGCTAAAAGTAAGTGCACTAGATATAGGCTAGATATAAGGAAGAAATTCTTTACAATGAGGGTGGAGAAACACTGGAACAGGTTGTCCAGAGAGGTAGTGGAGGCCCCATCCCTGGAAGCATTCAAGGCCAGGTTGGACGGGGCTCTGAGCAACCTGATCTAGTTAGCGGTGTCCCTGCTCCTGCAGGGGGGTTGGACTAGATGACCTCTAGGGGTCCCTTCCAACCCAAAACATTCTATGATTCTGTGATTCTATTCTAGTGCATTTGGTTATACTGCTTCCAGGATGTTTGCAGCTATCCTTGTGCTGCCTCATGTGGATGTATCAGTTCAGCTGGCACTAGTCTCTTCTCTGAGATCTCTTAATGGCTTTCCCAGTGAACATACAGCTTAGAGTCAGAGAGAGAAATTTCAGTGCTGTAGCAGTTTAATTGCTCTCAGTGCACATTTCATTAGAAAAAAGAGGTTTGGGTCCTTCTTACTTCTGAAAACAAAGCTTATGTGATTGCGCTTTTTGTGCGTCTGCTTTCTTACAGAGAGACTTGAATTTCTTATCTAATTTCAACCAGAAGGCAATAAAGGAGGGAAGACAAACCTGAGAGGGGGTCAAAAACAACAGTTGGAGGCTGGTTTTTCACAAACTAAAAAGATTTATGCACAAATAGCACAAGAGCTTCCTATAGGAATATCAGTATTCTCATAGGAAGACCAATGCTTTTTAGGCAACAAGTCACCTGTTCATGCTTTATGGTTTACTTGTCAGAGTGGATAATGATATGTTTTCTTCAGTCCTGCAAAGAGATGTGGATCTCCATGGATATCCATTTTGCATGTCCAGGCAGGAATTGATACAGGACTTGTTTAGTGCCTTGGAACTTTCCTTGATGCTCCCCCAAAGCTGGCCTTCCTGCACCGCACAGTGGCAGTGCCTGCATGTTTCCACTCTCACCTGCCCTTGCCTACAGGGGAAAGTCTAGGCTGTCCCTGACTTAGAACACAAGAACATCTATGTCTGCCTCTCATTCCTCCCTTCCTTTTCCTTTTCATAAGTGCTAAGCAACTTACTGACCTTGCTTAGCAAAAGTCATGTCTAATTTCCATTGAAACTACTGACACAGTTGCTGTTTGCTTCTATGGGAGTAGTAGCAGGTTGCAAGTTATTGACTGCTTTCTGAGGTTATGGCCATAATCTATGGAAACTGGCACACTTCCAATAACTTCAGTGGAGCTTTGTTGATTTATAAGTGTTGGTCTGAAATCATCAAATTTTAATGCCTTTATATTAAAAAAAAATGAAATTCTAATAACATAAGGATTCATCAAAGTAAAATGGAAAAGAAATAATGTAACCTCTGAGAGACAAGTGTATTTTTTTAACATACTTAGGGTTAGTGCTTCAGATACCACATGAACCAAATTCCCAGCTAGCAGCTAGCTACCTTGAAGTCAGCTTCAAGGTAGAGAGTAAGTAACACATGAAGAGATAGGTAACTTTTACTGTACATCTCCCATGGTCACTCACCAACAGACTGTCCATGACTTGTTCTTCTGAATTAAGCTCTAAGCTTAATTAAGGTGAATTAAGCATTCATCCCTTTTAGAGTAGTGCTCTAATTGATACCAGTGGCTTTCAGAGAGGCCAGCAATGAACAAAAATGGTGGACAGCATGCCACCATCCTTTTTCTTTATTAAATCACTACAAGTCAATTTGGCAGGATATAATGTTCAACAGAGCAAAAATGTGTATGGGTTTACACTATCACATCACTTCGAAAGAACAGGTATTCTAAATGTGCCAACAGCATCTGGAGACCAACTTAGCTTTTTGACAAAGACTTTTTCAGTATAGATTTTCCTGTCCTTTATGTTCATTCTCACCTCTGCTGTCTTTCCACCTTGGGCACAGTCTATAACTTATTCAGGGATTTTTTTTTCCCTTTTCCTTGCTTGAAAATCTCTTAAAACCCTTCAAACTTTTTTTTTTAAAGTGAGAGTCACCATTTTCCAGCACATTACTCTACCAAATTAGGAACTATGCTTCACAGTAGTTATCAGACAGTAGTTACTTTCAAAACAGAACGATCTTTAAAAGTATGTCAAGTTTGACTTGGTCACTTTGGCAAAGTATCACATTTGGTAAATGTTGATAAAAACTGCAGATTAACTTGAACTATTAAAGTTACCAGTCTGACATAGGGAAGCCTAGCATGGAAAATGTTTAGCTTCCATGTTTGGTATCTTAAACAGCAGTCACTGCCGATGGTGCTAACCTTTCTTGGAGAGTTTAAAATATTGTTTCACTTATTGTAATCATTAACCGGTCCTTGGAGGTCAGAATTCGGAAATCCTCTCATTCTGCTTAATCTATATAAAGACATGTAAAGATATGTGACAGTTTTACAGAGAACTTTAAATATGATAACTATGGTTGTCTTACTGATCACGAAGGTGAAGTGTGGTTAGTGTTGTGTGGAAAGCATGCTCCTTACTTTCATTTAAAATGAAGTTTAAAAAGAGAAAGGGTTATCAAATGAAAGATGATTCCAGAAGGAAAATACAGCTCCAAAAACTACCAGCAATAAAAACTGTGTTATAAGGCTTTTAGGAATTTCAGAAATACTGGCTGCCGAAGGAGTCTGTAACAGAACATGGGACTGCAGATAGAGCAATCATTCATCATTTAACATCTGAATCATTTTTTGCTGACTAAAGAGAAATACATATCAGAGAAGTCAAATAATCCTTTCCCATTATTATATATGATTCATGAATTCCAGATATTACACAAATGCACCATTAATCTAAAAGGAAGCAGTGTTTGTCAAAATAGCATTTAAATAGTGTTTAAAATTGCATTTAAAATTATTTTCAAAGTGATCGCGATTTTTTTTCAATATGTTTACAGTGTCCACACTCACAACCACCCTTTAAGACAATGTCAGGATTTTTGTAATGTAACTGGCATACAAATAGTTGGAGCCTTGTCTGCACTTCACTATATTTTTGCATTTCTGCTGTGGAATAAAAAAACATGCAATCTTCTACCAAAGATAAACAAATTTGATAATTGAAAATTCTGAAGAAACTAACATTAAAACCTTTTTGTTGCATCTGTACTTACCCATAGTTTTTTTATTCAGCGCCTATATATTCAGAGTTTTAGACTGAAAGATACATCATGCATGTGCAAGATTTTTTTAGATGTTTGGAAAAAAAGTAGTTGCTGATGATACTTAAGTTCATCTGTGAGGTCTCCAACTGCTTTGTTTGCTCATGACACTTTTGGAAGTGAGAGAGAAGGCACCTTGTCACTGATGAGCTCCTCACAGCTGATCCTGCTTTCAGCAGGCAGTAGCACTAGATGATCTACTGAGGTCACATCCAACCTGAATTTTCCTCTGATCTTTTTGAACCTAGTTAGGAGTGAAGGAAAAGGTCCTGGGATGAAATACGATGCAGTTTTACATCCTTAAGTCTCTGAAAAGGTGGGTTTTTTGTGGTTTAGAAGCTTTCAAGATCATCCAGAGAAACAATTTTTGCATGTAGGATGTAATTTATGTGGTTATTTGGGAGACAACTTTGACCTTGTGGTTTATCCATATTGTGTGAAAGAGCAAAAGTACTAATTGTTGAGCCATTGGAATAAAGCCATTTGAAGAAAAGGTGACCAAAGCGTTTATGAAGATTTATAATGAAGTGTTATGAAATCTAGTCATTGATGAGTTCTAGCTGGAGAAGTATGAAACCTAGAAAGTGGAGCACATGCATTCTGACTGGGTCTTAGTCCCTGCTTTTAAACAAGGCATGTGCTATGATGA
Organism: Egretta garzetta; assembly: GCF_000687185.1. Classification (NCBI taxonomy): domain Eukaryota; kingdom Metazoa; phylum Chordata; class Aves; order Pelecaniformes; family Ardeidae; genus Egretta; species Egretta garzetta. The sequence continues at coordinate 676,190 of NW_009260182.1, read as the reverse complement.
AAGACAGCAGTAGTAGGATTTGCAGTATATTAAAAGTGCATTTGCTGATAGAGAAACACTGTTTGGCTGGACTTTGGAATTATTTTGATACCCATGTGTAATTATTTCAAAGCATGCCATAGAAATTATTGGGATTTTTTACTGTCACTAGATTTGAACATAATAATGTGCGTCTCTGATGTGATACCTAATGTTATGCTTCTGGGTTTAAAAAGGTTAGCAAAACTTTCAGCTTTGCACCCAACTGCATCAGTACGTTTGTGTTCTCAGAACTGGGTCTGGAGGTTTCTTTCCTTCATTTGTTGGAATGAGGTAGGATTGTGAAGGCATGAGCCTGGAAATGTGGACTTTCCTGCTTGTGCCACAGACTTTCTGTGTGGCCCTGGACAAGTAATTTGATTCCCACCACTGCAGTTTTCCATCTGAAACTGAAAATGTTGCTTTTCTGTTTCAAATAGTAGTTTAAGAAAATACTTATTAATCATGTTTGAGATATTAAGATGTAACGCTCATAGGTGACTCTAAAGTAATACCTGGACACATTCTCACTGAAAGTTGAGTTTTCTATGTAAATTACTTAGTAATTCCTTTAGGAAGCTTCTATTAAAAGGGAATCCCAACAAAAAAATCCTCATTTTAAGCCTAAAAATAGTCATAATTTGGTAGCAGAAAACAAAATCAGGAAAACTTTCAGTCTTAAATCTACCTGTTAAATTCACGGTATGTATAAAAGCAGGTTAATTTCAGGAAAAAAATCTTGATACTACTGGTTTAGAACTCAAAAATCAATGAAAATCAGCTGTCATGATCTTAACTCTCAACTGAAGGTTCTCAAGTAATGCTTGTGTTGTAAAGTAAAGAGGCAATGCTTACCCTGTTACCTGCATTATTAATACAAGTAATATTTATGGTATTGCTTGTATCATTAATAGTGTATGACTTGTATTACAAGCATTATAGCTTCTAGGTCTCTCAGTAGTTCAGGTTGGAGGAAGCTATTTAAAGAAGTCTCTGAATCAGTGGTGCCAATAAACTTGTTATCTTATATTCTGTTGTATAGATTTATGAACTTCTCCACTTTTTGGTGGCTTTTAAGAATGCTTCTCCAGTATTCCTCTATTTGTTGGTCTGGCAGAGGCTTGTAAGTGAGACTTGCAGGCACTGAAATGTTGCTTAGCAATTTGCTGAAGCCATGGTTTTTCTATTGCTCTCCTGCTGTGCTTGAAATTCACCATTTATGTTTAAGTATGACAATACGAAACAAGCAGAAATAACCACTATTTGTTTTATCATGTCTCTGGGACAAATTTGTCAGCCTTTCATCAAGCAAGACTTGCATTGTCCTCAACAGGATTTCTGTGTGATGAAGGACTGCTGCATTTAGTGCTTTGAGTTTTTAAATTTTATACTCTCTGCGCCTGAGTATTGACAAATGCACTACTCTAACACCTTATTTATTTTTTATTGAAAGTAGAAGCTTGCTTTGCTTCTCTGTCCTCGATTCTTGTTGATGTCAGATGAATTTACATGGATGATTGCTCCCTTAGCATGCTTATCTATCATCATAACTGTGAGATATCACCATCAGTGCAAACCAGAAGAGAAGAGATCACCCAAATTCTGCTATTTATTTAAAGGACACATTAACCTTCAAATTCTGATTTATTCTTTATTTGCGCATCCATGGACTCCTACACATTTGTAATGTTTTTATATAAACTGTTCCCATGAAGCAGGTGACTTTACATTACTTGTGATGCCTCATTTTTCTGAGTACCTGAATCTTGTTGCTGCTATATCAAGCCTGCTGAATTTCTGGTTTTGTAGGGAGAAGTGCAACCAGAGCATAAAAGTCTCTACATTCAGTTGTGTTAAACATTTGAAACATTTTTTGTGACTGAGATCTCATGGGAGATTAGGAACATTTATGTGACATCAGATTTTTTTTTTTTTCCTATTTGCTTCATTTCTTGGGTCATTTTGGTTTTTTTCTGTTCTTCCTCCTTGTGCGCACAAAGTATCACTTAAATTGCAACATTCAGTAACAAGTACCTGGTCTGATAAGGGTTCTGTCCAGTGTAGTGCTGTCAGATGGTCCACAGTAGTATGTTCCTGGTTCATTCGTGCAGTGAGAGGTTGCCTGGACACTGTTATCTGTGCAGAAATTGCTCACAATGATCATCACCATTCTAGTAAGAATTCTCCTTATTGCTCTCTCCCTGGTGACACAGTATGATGGCACTCTATAGTCCCTCTGAGTCAGCTGTCATTTCCTACTTATGTAGTTTCAAATAGGTCCGGGCATATGACTGATGCACATTCCCCTGGGATATAAATACACTTCAGAACCTTCCTCACACCAATCAGTCTGATCCCTGTGCATGTTCATACTGAGCGCTCTTGATATTATTGTCATCTGAGTTTAAAACTTCCAGGTTGAATAAATTCCTTCATGCTGTTGAGGTTAGTTTTTACTTATCTCTCCTCATAGGCTAAGTAGGTATACAAGCAAAAAGAAAAAAAAATTCACAGAAGTCTTCATCGTGAGGGTTTGAAAGGAATTTTAAATATCCAACTTCCATTTGATATCTTCAAAAATCCTCCTTCTGTCTTTAACCATTATAATAATTCTTAAATCAAACGTTCCTCCCCCACTTCCTGGAGGCAGTCAGCACATCAAACAGTTGAAAATAGGGTACAGCTTCAAATATAATGACATCATCACTACAAGCTGACCCAGTCAGCACCTGTTTTGGCATCCTCTTCACAAGAAAACTTGCAAAGCTACAGCAGTGCATTGACTAGTAACTAGAGAAGTTGGTCGATTTATTTGGCGACGGCATTGAGGTTTCTGGGGTTTTGTGTTCCATGATAAAGTAAAAACAAAACATTCTGAATGTTTCCATGTACCTGAAATTTAATTAATTTTAAAATATTATTTTTCAACTTAGGTATCCTCTGTATATCTGTTGAAAAAAGAGTGCACCCTGGACTGGTTACATTGATATTGCTTTATGGCACTTTTCTGCTTGGCTGAAAAAACATTATTCAATTTTTAAAACTTTTGTTGAAACCATTTTGGCCAGCTCTCAAGGGTTATCACTTTACCATCTATTTTAATAAATAATTTTTAATAGCCTTTATACAATATGTGAAGAAAAGAGTTATCATCTAAAAGGAGAGCCCGAACTAAGCATAATGGTAGACTAGATTCAAAATAGAGTCTTACAAGACCATAACTATCCCTAGTAAAAATATACATTTAAGCTTTTTACAAAATACAGAGAAATGACCCTTATGGATGGGACTTACACAAGCTGCTGCACTTACCAAAAGTTTAGTGTTATGCTCTTTTTTCCCCAAGGAATTCATGTGCTCAGCTGACTTGATTCAAAGCCCTGAACCCTCTCATGGAACTGGATTCCCTTAAAAAAATATCTTTAAAGATGAAGTTTTACCCAAACTTTATTCAAAATGTTATTGGCTAGAATATTTTCATGTGCTATGAGGCTAAACTGTTTTATTTGCTTAATGGGGCTTTCTTGTTCTCTCACATTCTAAAATAGTGTCTAAATTTCCATGATATACAGTAATCCAGGCAAGACATCTCCAAGATTTCCCAGTGAAGCAGTTGATTATGTATGAACTGGCTCCACCCACAACCCAAATGCATAGATCACTGGACCATACAAAATTCTGGCTCTAATTGCCACACCTCCTTCATCTCTCAGCAGATACAACTGTTGGACTACTGGAGAGAGAGAAAAGACAGAATCACCAGCAGCTTACCGTGTTTTGAGTGGTATCAAAGAAACAGATCAGATTTTAAAATCATCATAATTCTAAACATATTTTTCTATATTCTCATTCAGATAGTTTAACTTGTCTAATAACATCAAGGCACTTTCTTAGAAATGTGACAGTTCATCATATACAATGACAGAGAATATAGTTGCTAGCCCTTTTTAACAGAAAGTAAAATTGGACATTGCTGATCTGATTTTGAAAATTATTCAAAAACTGCTACCTTTTCTCAAGTAAGACTGCTTTTCTTTGAGCTGTTCATGTGAAAATGTTTGGTTTCCATTTTAGCAAGGACACACAAGGAATTTTCTGATGTCAGCCGGACGAGTCTATTTCCATCTCTCTCTCTTCTGTCTGGGGATAAGAAGCCTGCAGAGTTTTTATTAATCTCAGAAGAAAGATTATCAGTGAAGGACTGCCAGGATGAGTGACAGATGAGAGATCAACTTTTAAATGCATAGTCAAATCAAATATATGTTTTCCAGAAGAAGAAACAGGAACAGAACCTCAGACATCTTGTTTGGATTGAATCTCTATCATTCATTTAATGTATATTAACTTGAAATGATGGATGTAATTTACAGTAAATAGAGTTGTAATTTCTGACTGACTAGGGGCAGAATGAAAACTTTTAGAATGAGGCTGAACTTCAGAAACCTACATCTTGTTTGCCTTTAATAGGTATATTGAATCCCCTTTTCTCAGCAGAATCATAGCTAGTGGTGCATCAGGAGTTCTTAAGTGTTACTTGTTGATCTGGTGGTAGGTAAAGCAAAATGTTTTCCTGTTATTGTCAAAAAAAATACTGATATTTAAAGTAATTAGCTATTGTAATATAATAGGATACATTTTAAGCTTATAAAGTTGCATATTTAATTATCTTCTTCTTGAGCTACACAGTCAGCTATAAAGTTCCAATAATGGATTGTAAATTCTCTACAAAAATGCTCTTGACTTTTCAAGAATGTGTCTGTCTGTTTTCATTTGGTTTTATGACTGCAAGAAGCCTAGATTTTGAATGAGGCTCTAGCATGGATCGAGAGCCTTTAACAACGTGTATTGGTCATTTAACACTATCACAGATGGTGAAAAATATTCTTTCATCCTGGTTTTGGAAGGTTTCAGGGGAATCTGTGTTGAAAAGTAGCCATAATTTAGAGTCATAATTAAATGTGACAATACCAAATCTGTAGTTCAGACAAAATTCTGCATTTACTGGCAAACTAACACAAGTGATTGGAAATCTCGGTTAAAGTGAAGTAGCAACTAAAATATGATTAGTTTTTATTATAAGGCGAGGCAAATGGAAGATCAACTACAATAGCTACTGCATAATTAAGGTGCAGAGTGTTGTTATGGGAAAAAGATGTATTTTGAAGCTTTCAGAACATGATTTTAATGACTACATTTGGGTTAGAGGTTAAATCCACTCTTTAACATGTGTCGGCAAGCCCTTGAGTGTCATTAGCATAGTTGAAAATATTAAAGAACACCATTTTGTTTTTGCTCCAGAAAATGTGGTGCAGCCCAGCTGGTGTTCTAATTTCTGTTACTTCAGTTTCCTTGAATAACTATCTACTCTTATAAGATAGTTTCTTTTAAAAGAAAATTTAAAATGAGTGTTTTAATTGAAGGTAGAGTGTTACAAAATATATAGATCAAAATATAAACATGAGTGAAACTAATTCATAAATCCTGTTTTGGAGTAACACCTTTATGTTTCTGCTATTACTGTGCTGAAAAACAGATATGGCATTTCATGCCTTACTTTCCTCTTTAGAGTGTTTTTTTAGCTTAACTTATAGAAAGTTCTTTGTAGTTATTTTTGGTTGGCTTTTGTAGGAGTATGCTTCCGTAGCCTGAAGTAAAATCTTTTAATTGCAGGGAGGGCAGAAAGTGTAGTGCGTTTTATATATTGAATCTTAATTATTTCATCCATATGTATAGTCCCATCTGCTTAAGCAAGCTGCACTCAGAGAACAGGGGGCCTTCTTCCCCCACCTTGAAGATGATTTCAACAAAGCAGCATAATCTGTACCAAAGAAATGCAATTCATTCTTTCTTGTAATGGACCTTGCCAGGTTGATCAATGGTTGGCTGTAATTGTATCTGCTCCCTAGTATGGTACAGTTTAATTCCATTGTTCATAGCGACATGTTTCTAGCAGTAGGGTTTACAGTCCTACTGGCTGTGTCCCCATGTTAAATATAATACAGAAGTTTATAGTATCTGAAATTTCTCTCCCTAAACAACTTTGTAGACCAAAATCTAAAGCCACTCTGGGAAAATAAATGAGAGGCTCTTGCAGGAAAATAGTGAATAATGAGCTTGCTTGATATCTGTTATACCCATATTATTCAAATCTGTTCATTGGGCTTCTTAGAGCAAGCAGGGTGGGTCATTCATTTTTTAAGCTCTTCTGCTGAAATAATTATTCATGAGATTTGCATAGGAGTGTGTCGAGATGGTGGTGATATAAGATTGTATTTATGGGAGTTCAGTACATTCAGATCTGTGAGAAATTTGTGTGTGCCTGTGCATAGAATTTCAGATAGGGATTTTGAATAAATTAATAAATATTGTGAAAAACACCAGATGAATGTGTTTTGCCATGGAAACCTGAGAATTCACTTGAAATTTATGTAAGTAATATGAAATGTTTTACCATTTTTATCCTGTGGTGATACTGTTGGTAAGACATGTCGCTTATGGCATGCTATTTAGGAAGGTATGAGAGAAACAGAAAGCGCTTTCCACATTCTTAAAGGTTGAATGGATTACTAAACAAATTTTAAGCTGCTTATGCATTCAAGCACAGCTGCAGAACTTGAGCAATGACTGTAGTTATTGTACAAACAGTACTGAACAACAGCAACGTTCCACACTAATTTCACCAGAATAGGCTCTTCTGAGGAAACATGAAGAGTGGGTTCTTTGGGGTGGGGCAGGAAGTGTTGGGAATATGCCGTTTGTAAGAAATTACTTTTTTGGAAGAAAATACTTTGCTAACCTGTGTTCTGAATTCACTGATCAGGTTAAAGCCCTGGACATGTGACTGTGACAACTACCAGTGTTGTTACATACTCCAGAATTCTCAATATTTGATATAACAGTCTTGTTATAAATGCTCCTCTTTTCCTAAGCAACAGTGTTAAATCTACATCTTTTTATAATCCCCCTTTTACTGAAAAGGACATTGAAGTACAGTTATTTACCCATCTTGTAAGTTTATTGTAGAAATAAGTAACACAAAAATTTGCTAATTCCTCTCCGTTTTTTTCTTCAATGTTGGTCTTCTATAGATCTAAAGACAGACCATAAATCTCACAGAACTTAATTTTTCCAAGTTACTAGAATCTTAACCTTTGGTCAGACTGGAAATATCAAAAGAATGGGCTTTTATATGGTATTTTGATTGTGTGATTTCTACTTCTGATTATACAAATACTTAAGCTGAAAATGGGGAGGGGGCAATGAAAATGGCTTTTTTTATTCAAAGGTTTGGAGTAGAGGATGTCATTTTTTGATCAGGTTTTACTGTTTTTAATACAGTTGGACCTTCATAATTAAAGATCATTCTTGCTTGTCATAGTAAATATGAATACCTTATTTCTCTTCTGTTTATTTTCTTAGAGTCAAGGTAACTATCTTGAAAGATGAGGCAGGAACATGTTGATTACTTTCAAAAGGTTGCCAGTTCTATTTTGTCACATTTTATCTCTTAGAGAGGACGTGCTCCTGAATTTGTCTTCCTCTGAGCCTCAGGAAGAGAAAAGCACTCATGTCCTTCTAACTCTTTAGAAACATGTGCACATATCTTGGACTTTCTAGCAAAACCCAGAAGAAGAATGCATCTTTATGGATTTTTAACAGTGTTGTGGAAAAAGATTTATTGTGTACAAATAGTATAACGTGAACCCAGCCCAAAGCTATGAAAATAAAACAAGAGACATTGTCAGAAAAAAAAATTAAGAAATAGAGTTCCATATGTTCTTTCTGCAAAAATTTTGCAATAGTGAAAGAAATTTCTTGGGTTTTTTTAGAAGAAATATTATCCAAGATTCCTAGTTGAAAACCAAGTAAAAGAAAACCACTGAAGAAGCCAAATTGTATTCTGAACTAGGAATATTCAAAAAATTTACTCTGTTAGAAGGACTGTAAGTTAAAATTGTATTTCTCCTTACTTTGTTATTCTAACACGATTTCACTGTTATTAGAAGTAGTACTTAAGATCATTAGAAGAACTGAAGGTCATTAAAAGACATAGAAGAAAAATTAATATTTTCTATTTTTAAAAAGAGGATGTCATAAGTCCACAGTAATTTCCCTCTTATTTTCTGTCACATACAGAAATTAGAATGAAGAAGAAACACTGAAAGATTTATTTAAAAAATGCAATGCCTGGGGTTAATAGTGCAAGCCGGTTTCAAGAGGCTGTTCTGGAATTAGTGAGGTTAAAAATCCAGACACAGAAACACATACATACAAATTTTATCATCCTAAATCAGCTTTAAAAATACACAGCATTTAATTCTCTTAGTCTATAAACCTGAAGATGATTAGGACATTTAATATAAATTTTACTAAACTTCAATAAAACCTCTTGTTAAAAGTCTTAATATCCACATAAAGTAAAATTAGTATTCACTTAAAGACTTCTCTAATTCCTCTTGCTCTTGTCACTAAAAGGTCATGCCTGGACAACGATGTGCTCTCAGAATAACTAGGAACACCGTCATGCATCGCCAGAATAACAACAAGTCTCTGTTACTCTTTTCTTAAAGATTCAATGACAAGCTAGTGCCATGCATTCAAATAGCTGTTCCACCAATAAACAGGAGTGATACCCCGACATGTTGTGGTGAGCCAAATGACATGCTTGCCCATCTTTAGTCACTGAGAGAATGGTTGTTTTTGTAACCAGACAGTAAGGACGGTCAGGTCAGTTGTGATCACCTGGAATTTCTCATTCTTTTCACATCTTTCACGTCTCAATTCAAATGATAAGAGACTAACCCTCAAGTTTCCTGCCTGATTCCCTGCTTAGCTCACATAGTCCTGGTGTCTTAAAGCTATTTACAGAGACAACTCCTGGATAGTTTAGCTGCTCTCCAGGTGTTGGATACCTATGATTCTGTCCAAATGAGGGCATAGTTTAAGCAAAATGTTCTTAAATTACTAGTTTTGCTTTCCTTTTCCCCCTGCCACCTAGCTATTTCTATTCCCAGCCTTCAAAAGGAGTTTTTAGTATCCAGTATCTAGAAAAGAAGCTTCTGTCAGGTTAGATGCTGTACCACAGATACGAGTAGACCGTAATAAAAGTCTGTCCCGTCAGGTTTTTCTGCTCGCTGGTCTCTAAATAGGACAGAAAAACGCCTATTTTGTAACTAACTGCTGCCTTGTAAATCTTGTAGGCTGTAAGTAGTTTCTTTACAAAGCCTTTCTGTGTCATTTCTTTTCCTTTCTGACCTGGCCTTGAGTAAAAGGGCATAAAAGGACAGTTGCAATAATAAGTGGAAGTGAAAACATAGCAAAAAATTAAAAATGTTGGCACAAGAAAAATATCGGAGTCAACAAAGCATGAATCTACATATATATATTTTTATCATTTCCACACACAGGAGGTAGAGGGTATGCTGTCTTGGCTTAAAGGGAACTTTCAACAATTAGCCCCCAGTAAAAGTACAATAGTACCCTGTAAGATAATAAAAATTACAAACAGCAATACAGAGAAAGGAAAAAGGACAATTTCATTTAATGGGAAAGAAACTCAAGTCATCATGTAGAGCGTCGCTGTTCCCTGAATCATCAAACCAAATAACCTTGTACACTATTAAATGACATCATTTAATTATACACACTTTTCTATTAAAATTGTACTTGACTGTGTAGGAAAACATACCACTATGTTGAGCATAACTGCATTTTATTATTTCTCTTTACAAACACAGTCATGGATCCCTGAGCTATATATATAACTGTGACTTCGTGGCGGTGCTCATATCACAGTTTTACCATAGTCAGTGTTTGCAGAACTCTAGTTCAAGCGCTGCCCTAATAATCTGATGAAAGTCCTTTGGGGACAATAACAAGAAGTGAAACATTGTAGAGGGCTTAAAAGTGTGAAAATAGAAAGTTACAATAAAGTGAGGACTCGTCAGGGATTTTTAATTTAAAAGTAACTGGATAACTGAATATTAAAGCTTTTAGATGCAGACATGATTTCTTTCACCTGTATACATAACTTGTTGCCTTTCTCCTATGCAGTCCTTGAATCATAGCTTTGAAACTTCAGAAACTGTACATTTTTACATCTAAATCCTAATATCTAACAAGGAAGTCTTCATCTCTATCAGCTACCACTTTATAGAACATCACCTTGCCTTGGAGCCTGCCCCTCGCCTTATCACACAAAATGACATTCCACTCTTTTTCACAATCTGTTTGCTATTGATTTGCAGTATGGGAGCCGGTGAACTTAGGGGAATATTATTCCTCTTTCAGTCTTCTTTTTAATGGAAAAAGCGAACTGTTTGCATGGGCCAAACCAATGCCCACTGTTCCTTTCTTAAAGCTTCCACAGACCTTGCATCTTCCTTCAGCTGTCAGGTGTCTAAATTAAATTCATAACATTAAGTAAAACACTGTTATAATTATTTTGCCCAATTAGCATATAGGGAAATTTATTTACTTACATTATTTTCAATGTCAGATTTAAAGTAACTGGAATGGCCATGGGTATAGACCCAGGTCAATAATTGTCTGTTGTGATTTTTTGGGGGGCAGAGAGAATTTGTTCACCAGCCTTAATGAAAAAAATTATTTTTGGATGACATGAACTTTCATGGGTTTGATTTTAGATCTGGAATAATATAGATTGGAAAAAAATATGCCATCTATTCTGTTGGAGAGGCATTTATATGTAAAACAGATTTTTTGTTTATTTCATACTTCTATTCAAATTTAAATAATTTGTAATTATAAATTTTTATTTATACTTACATACAGGTAGATAAATATATTATTATAAGAGATCATGATAGACATTGTCAAAACACCACAATATTCATGGCAATAATGTCTTGATTTTATATATATGTCCACATATATATATATATATAATTTTAGTCTGATATTTTACAAATTGTTTTGTAAAATCTGCATACTCCTTCAATGTGAAAACAAAGTTAACAATTAGCATTTTTATTTTTCATATAAGACCTAAACCAAAAAAAGTTACAAAATTATGCATATGTTTTAAATAACATGTGACACTTTACATTTTAATTAAATAATTTAATCCTCACTGAAAAGATATATTTATTTTTAACAGTCCACTAATTTCAATAGTCAGAAGTTTGTAAAATACTAATTGTGATTAGAAAAAACTGTGATGGCACTTATTGCTGATGTATTTGAGAAATAGTCACCTCTTTATACAATACTTGTTCTTCCTTAATGGGGAAAGACAGAAGAAGAGGTAAATCTTAGTAATTTTGTGAGGCACTTGCTTGTTAACACTTTTTCTCTAGTTGCCCATCTTTTTCCATTCCATCAACCTACACTTTCCCTTTTTTTTGGCTTTGGTTTTTCTGAAATGCTTCATGCTTTTCTGTATTTGATTCAGTGTTTTGTTCGAATTCTTCACTGTTGTTCAAATAAAATCAGCTATAAAATTTTCAGTACCAGGTTTTTATAAAGCATCTGAATTGCCTGCAGCAATATCACCCAAGGCTGTTGTCTTGATTTTTATTAGCTAAGCAGAGTTTGACTAGGTCAGCATTTGATTAGAAGCCCTTCAGGTAAGAAAAAGACATGAAGCACAAAAAGGAGGGTTTATTAACACCACCACCCCCTCTTCTGTTTCATTCAACACTGGCTTGATGCTGTGGTTTGGTTATGGCAGTAGGGCTCTACTTCTGAGAGAACAATCTGTTAATTGATATGAGTGACAGAATAATTTATCAATTAAGGTTTTAAACTGGGACTCGGAAGTCTGCAAAACACATCTAATTTCTCTGTATTCAACTGTAAAAGAAGCAGCCTCTGTAACATGCTCTTTTTCACAACTCTTTTCTCTCTCCTCTGTCCATATTCCACCGACAGGATAATGTTTATTCCTTTGCGAGGAAGTGAGCTCTAAGCCAGGAGAGGTCCAACCTTATTCGAGCCCCCTACAAATTAACTGTAATCTGTACTGTGAGGATACACAGATGTATGATTTTTAAGGAAAAGCAGGTGACCCTTAATTCCCAGTGCCAAATTGCAAAGTCATTCAATTTAGAAGTATTCTTAGGCTTGAAATTTTGCCTGTGTCCAGATTTGAGGCTTTTTGCTCATGAGTGTTCTGACAAATGTCCTAGGGATAACTGGCCCTTGGATTCTTCATGAAGTTATGGATGTTTGTACAAAAAGTAATTTTCTCCTCCCTTCATAATAACTGAATCCCAGAGGAGACATTAGTGAGGTCTTCATGAGCAACTATAATACTGGAAAAAGGTCCCATCTTTGAGATTTTTCATAAGAATAAGAGAAGAGAAAAAGAACAAAAATATTCATTAACAATTTTGTGACTTCAGAGATGGTTGCAAATATAGGTAGGAGAATTTCACCAGAATGTAAGATGACAATGTTTCATCTTTCTTTGGTTTGAAGTTGCACTCACAATCTTAATCTGGCTGAAATGCTGCCATGTGGTTACACTAGCACTTACTTCAGCTCTGTGGTGCTTGCATAACTGTGGATTTAAGTGGCAAGTTAACATTTTATCATGAGTCTTTTCTCCTTGGCAGATGAATAAACTGGAAACTTAAATTTTCATCCTTTTTATTTGAATAAGATTTTCCTCTTTTTAATGTGAGGAAAAATTGTGATCCTCAAGTTCAGAAAAAGTTGGAAAAAAATCACTTTCACAACCCCAAATTCTCTAACTCTTAACAATGAGAAGTAAATTTGGATATACGTTTTGATTTTTATTTTTAATTTCCATGTTAATTTTTCTCACCCTTATTTCTTATTCATCATGCATTCATAATGGTGTGTCTCATTTTTCTTCTGTTTCCATCCCTCCAGTTTATCTGTTCTGAGGTCTGGGTTTGGTTTGGGTTCTGGTGTCCGTCCCCCTTATTAAAGAAAGCAGCTTGACGGTCATAATTTTAAACCTTATACTAGAGCAATGGTGACAGATAAATGAAATATCAAAGTGTAGTATGCCAAATGTGTTTAAATTTTAATTGATTCTTGAGCTAAAAAGAAATGCAGCTACTGTCTTATTTCCATAAATGTATACATAAGAAAAATAGCATCTATAAGAATGTTAATATGAAGGGTGAGTTAGAACAGCAAATGATTACTAGCATGCACAGCTTTACAAGTTATGGTAATTTTCATCTCCCATGCAAATAAAATCAATATATCTCAGATAAATCATTTTGCCTTCTAAGTATTGTTTGCAGGAATTCAATACTTCCATTCTTTTGCAGAAACACTGACAACTGAGTCATAGAGGCATTTGAATAATTTCTATCCTTTTCTAGGTATTGGGTAAATCTAGACTAACACCCTGCAGGTGTTCTGGAATTTGTCTTTGTCCGAATTACAGACTTTCTATATTGCAATTAGTTTGCATGTTTAATGAACATTTTCAGAAAGTTTATTGAAAACAAATTATACATGGAAATAAGACATCTGATGCTTGATTCACAAAGTAGCATTTTGATATATTTTTGTGTTATAATGTTTTATGTATAAACATTACAATGTCCCCAGCATAGTATAATTTTCATTTTGTAGTGTTAGACCTACATGCACATTATTTTTGTTTGTAGGTTTTAAAAAATATTTAGTATTTAATTAATATAATAGCATAAGAACAGCAATATTGATTCAGCTCAAAGCTGTTGATGAGGTATTGTTCACATGATAAATAATTCTAACACTGAAATATTAAGTAGCTTAAATACTATACATACATAATCATGACATTTAAATTTGAGTTTCCAAAGATTTTTAAAGTCCATATATGTTGGATCAACTACCAAATGAGAAAACTTTTGCAAATCTTGATTTCTACCCATTTTCCGATGATTAATATGGAGACTTAATTGCAGTTATCACACAAAGGACTTATCTGGAGATTCTCAGTATCCAGGTATAATCCACACTATTTTGGAACATGCCAGAGAGACGTCATGGCTGGCACTAGTGACCAGATGACACTTTGTTGCCTTAGTCCATGATACCACCTGGAATGCAAGTCTGCACAAGTATGCCAGTGCACATGGTCAACCAGAGCAGAGCATGCCTTTTTATGTGCCAGGTCATTGACGGACAGTAGTGTCACTAGATAAGATTAAAGGATAAAATAACATCCTTTTGCACACCAGAGTAATGTTATAAAAAGAGAAAACAACAACGTGTATTATGATATATGTAATAGTTAATATTATCCTTAGGAATCTCACAGGAATATCACAGGTGGCTCCCTCTTCTTTTCTTACATTAAGCCAAAATCTCTCTTTGCCTGAGTTTTGTCTCCAGTGTCTTTCATGCCTCTTACCTAAGATGTTACTGGCTCCTCCTATTCTTGCCTCTGTGCTAACTTTCTTCATATTATAGAGAAGATAAGATCACAGTCAAGTTAAATCTAAGCTCTTTTTTCCATTTCCTTCTAAGTCTGGAATGCATTAGCCTCATTTTTCTAGATTCTTTTAACTGACAGAGCACTTTTGGACTACACTGGTGTGCCTTACTTGTTTTTCCATTCCTCCCTATGCACCTATTACATATACAAATGGGTTTCCTGGTTGCAGGTTGCTAAAACACTTGATAAAAGACCCTGGACTTTTGAACACTCTTGGTAAAACGTTATGCATAATATTATTAGCAGATGCAGATCTCTGCCTCCCTGTGCATCATATAATGACTTTACATGATAGCCTGAGTGATGACATTTGGGGAATAGCTGCATACACTGAGTTTGGGTTTCCCCTCTGTTTACCTAGTTCTGAGGTATTGATGGTTTTACAGAATCTTCTCCGGGAGCAGTGTCACGATGATATAAATTTTTAAAGTCTGCAATAGCTGCATGTAACTCTTAGCAGCACCAAGGTAGTACAGCATTCTGTCTATTCTGCCCAAGAAGAGATGGAAATTAGAGATAGATGATTGATTACAACATTGATAATGGATAAGGAGCTGACCTCAGCTGCAAAAAGGGCCAGAGCAGATGGTAGAGGCATATGTTATGCCCTCTTATGTTAGGTAAACACAATAGTTGTCCCTCTCCCTTCAAACGCCACTTATTTAACAATAACCTTGACCATTTTCAATAATGGCTCAATCTGTCCAAGAAAAGAATTCACTCTGCTCTGTGCTACTAGCATCTTCCCTCCTACTGAGGAATGCTTTTACTTCTTGCTCACCTTCATTGACTTCAGTGCAGCCTTTAGCATCATATCACTTTCTAAGATACATAGAGATTTCTTTCTTTACAGTTCAGGTTCGGTTTTGTCCACTTTACCATTCTGCTGTGCTTTTGTGTATGTGTGTGCCTGTGTGTGTTGGTTTCCCTGTACCAAGACCTTCCCTGCTGAAGTTTACAAAAGCTTATTTTGGCTATCTGCATTAACCTTCTTCAACAATTTATTGTTCCCTGCAACTCCACATACACAGAGATGATACAATGCACTTATGGGTTCAAATTTCAATGTTTTGTAAAAAATCCAAGCTTTCTAAAAATGCAGTAATGTTAAGAATGTTAGTGAAAGGCTATGTGCATGTGTTTAGTGCAGGTTTCTTTACCCTGCACATCAAAATACAGCACAGAGATTTCTGGGAACATCTGTCTCCACTCTTGCCTCTGTTTTGCCTGGTCATTTGCTACTGATATTTACCTCTTTTCCTATTTTTCCACCTTGCAGTTGCTGCTGTGAGAAACCCTGGCATCTGGGGTAACTTTATGACATCTCTCTGCCTTCAGAAATCCCCTGAAAATATATGCTTCCTCTGTCATCTTAAGTATTCTCCCTTTTTTTCCTTTCACTTACTTTTCTACCACTGGTATTGTATCATTTAGCTTAAAGCACTCTGGGACATAGTTTGTACACTATGCAAAATGGTTATACTGTGCCTTATTAGGGAACCATAGCTCCTCACATGTAATTGTTATGCAGGTTGGTTAGATGTGGTGTTCAGGCAGTCGTTATTTCAGTACTTGACAGAGAATAGGTAAATATTGGAGAGTTAATACCGTAGTTTCTTTGATTAACCCTTTTTACTCGATGTTACAGCTCTCTCCAACTTTTTATTCTTTTCCTTTTCTTTCTTACAAGACATATAAAGAAAGAACTATTGCCACCTGAGACAAAAATGACTTTATGTTGAACAATATGTAGCACCATTTAAATGCAATGATCCTATGAATGAAACATACTTTAAATATAAGTTGAGGAAATTGGAGGGAGTCAACCATTTCATAGGAATACAAGAAAGCAAACACTATTGCATAAAATAATACAATATTTGGATAAATACTTACAAGATAGCAAGAGTTAACTATTTTGGATCAGTTTCTAAGCCTTTTCTGTGATATTCATAATTCATGTCTGATGACAAAGATTTACACATTAATATTTTGGATAAGCTACCACAAAAAAAAAACCTAAGAGTTGCCTAACAGAAAGAAACTCAAAGGGGGAAACATGGATTAATTTGGAATGTAGCAGTCTGGATGTATGGACTCTCTAGGATATCTGATCTCGGTGCTCTTGAAGTGAAAACCTGAACTTATGTGACATAAATGTGATATCCAGGAAAAAAGGTGCAAGCTGATGAAAAGAGGTGTTTTGGATCCACTATTTTAGTTAAAAGTTCGTAGGGTCTGTGGTAAAGCTGTAGATCTTTAAATGAGGTTTAGTAACTATAATCACTAGACATGAAAAATATGCGAGAGGGAGTTTCATTTCTGATGCTGAATGAAGATGATATCAACATATCGTGAGCATTTAACATACACTTATCATGGTGGTTTTCTGTGTGTCGCAAGCTGCTTCTCTTCTGCTTTAAGATATAGCATAAAACCAGCACTTCACACAGTTCTTTTTTCCTACTTTTTCCTACTTTTTCCTACTTTTTCCTACTTTTTCCAAGAAGGAAAAAGCCTAAAATTGGTTATATCTATTTGGGTTTTTAGGACAATTTCAAAACTACCGGTAATATTTGTTTATAGAATCTGCATATGTTGATATTTAGGAGAAGCTGTGTAACCCTATCAACCCAGGTAAAATTTTTCAGTAAGTTTGTGAGGAATACTATGCCACTGTAGATTGAAAGAAATGCTCCAAGCGAAAAACATACGATGATTTAGTCTGAACACACTCATTTATTTCCACTCAACTGAGTGCTTTTGACGTGTTCTGTACTGTGCCTTTTGGTGGGCTAGAGCTTCATAAAGAATAATTATGGACAGACGGACAAGTAAAATCCAACTGAGGCAGGCACTTGTTTGTTTTCACAAATGGAATTTTGGTTTGGTTTGGTTTTATTTATATCAGAGATGCAAGGAAGCAAAATTAATGTCTGGAATGGTGGGAGCAAGGCAGAAGGAAGCATTTCATAAGTCCTCCACTTCCCAATCCCCTTAACTCCAAAATACTTTTCCTGACACCATTTGAAATCAAATTGTGTGCCGCAAATCTCTCTATTTCTGTAACTGCCTGGTGCTGGAGCTCAAGCCATGCAGTTTGGGGGGGAAAGAACGGCACAACATAATCCCTTGTAATCGTATCTCTTGCTCCCAACAAGGCAGTTCAGTGTGTTGTGTTTCTTCTTATCAAAACCAAGTTTTTGTTGAGCTGCAGCATTTTCATCTGTGGATCAATGTCCAGAAAAGGAAAAAAGGGCAAGAGAAAAGACAGACAGGAAAATGTAAAGACACAAAAAGCCTCACGGAACTTCAAGCAGTCGTGTGGGTTTATGCCCCAGGTGCGTTCATTCAGAAAAGCTGCAGCTTCTGCATTTCCTAGAATTGTTCTGGGAGTTCAGTGTGTTTAGTTTTTGGTCCCTGTAACTGATCAATATTTATTAGGCTTTGAAATGCTAGAAGGTTAAATTGCACCAATTCTAATGTTGGGGATTTTAATTTTTTAAGCAACTTATGAGACTGGGGTTCAGTTTAACAGACAAAGGAAATAATGAATCAGACGTGTCTTGAAATATTAAGAATTTGGGGATATTTGGCCAGATTCAGAACAGATTAATACCTATTAATACAAATGCAAAGGGTGTGAACACCTCTGAGGTACACTCACTTCAAAATCTGCTGTGGTGTAGGCTGATATCATCAGGGAATGGATTTGGGGCTTTGATTCTCACTGTTTTTTTCACGTGTTCCAGGAACGTGCTTTAATCTTTAATGCTAAATAGAAAATGGTTGGAAAGTGAGCCCTGGCTCCACAGCAAGCTGTGCGAACTGATAGACACCCATACAGCTAGGGCAGACTGTCTGCAATTACAGATGCAGGCCTTAGACCAGGATGATCTCACATGGGAAGTAGAAATAATACTGAATAGAAATACTTAGGTATCCCTCAAAGCTTGCCTAGGATATTGTCTTAGAGATGGTTTTAGTTGTCCCAAATAGGCATGAGAACTAAACCAACAGTTAAGCAGTGTAAATGACAAGAGGTCCAATACCTGACTTTCTCTGTAGCTCTCATTTATTTATCAGTATTGCTGGACCCAGAGTGTCTCCACCACCAGGAGCTACATGCTTCTTGTAGACAGTGAACCAGATTTTTATGAGATATTCAAAGAAGCAAACTCACTGATCTGTTTATCTTGCTGAATAGATAGGGTTCTCTTCATGCAGGATCTAGTCTCTAACGAGGTTTCTACCAGCATTGTCTTAAAGCATATGGCTATGGAAATACCATATTATTAAGAATAGTACAAAATACTGACTCTTAGGTTATCAAGTTAGCTAAACAGGATATAAATAAATGTACAGATATTACAAAAGAATAGCATAAGGCTGACACTGCATTTCCTCCTTGCTGCCTAGAGCATAATTATTATAGAAACTAAGTACTCATCCAAAACAAACTAGAATAATTTTAATGTCTATTTCCAGTGTTTGGGATTTTTTTTTTTTTCAGCTTTCTATCATATCTTTTCCAGAGAGGTAAAAAGTCTTTTTTCATCTAAGTAAGTGCACTATATTTAAACCCTGTGTAAACATTTATTAAGGATAAGCTATATGGATTTTAGGAGCTAAATGGATTTTTCCACCGGGATTTTAAAGATCCACACAATTAAACACACAGGGGGGGGTTGTTTGTTTGTTTGTTTGTTCTGCAATGGACTTTGGTTTCTATGAGGCATTTCCAGTTGGTTACATATTCTTTGTTTGTTGATTATTGGCTCAACTAATCTTTTAGAGCCCTTGTTGCCAATTCTGCTCAAACTGTGTGTAGTCAATCAACCTATTTCTTTTGTTCCATCACAAAAGACATCTTTAAAGTCTTAAAGATTTTAAAGTGTCTCTGAAATTTTTTTGGGGAAAAATCAGTACATAAATGGAGGAGACAATTCCATGAAATGTCTCAGTGTGAGGTGAATCAGCTGGTGTGTGATTACTAATGTTTTTTCATGTCTACATAAAGGCTAATCAAATTCTTAGGGTGTCTGCATAGACATGCATGGGATTGTTCTGTGGTGTATGAGACCAACATTTCTTGGCAGATATAAAAGAAAGACATAGTATCTTTAACTGCCTTATAAACAGAAGGATTTATCAGTGGGCTTGGATCCAGAATATTCAGATATACTGAAACTGAAGTTTCTTTTCTGGGATGTATCTCAGCACACACCAGAAGGAACCACAAGTCCGTCAGCCCCAGATTTTCTGTTTATAGTACTTTAGTTGTTCATGCTTGAAAAAAGCTGCAGTGAAACCAAGGCTGCCTTACAAGCAGTTGTCTCAACCTTTAATTTATGGCAGCACTAGTGGAAGGATGCTGATTCCAAGGCCTGTAGTGTTTTCTTTAAGTTAGTATTTCTCCCTTCAAGCTTAGTATTTGTCTTGTCATGAGGATTTGTCCTACTCTTCTGCTCTCATCTAACGTATCAGGCATGCAGGAAATCAGAATTAATTTGCAAGTAAATGTAAATAAACTTTCACAAAACATGTCAACTCTCAGGCCTTTAACTGCCATGTTGTGGTACTGAAAATCACTGTGTATGTATAATATTTTAAATTATGTTATAAATTCTTATAAATCCAGGCTCAGTATATCTTACAGAAAGGTGGGTACTTATGAATATAGGACACACAAGTAGTTATTACTGGGGCAGATGCTGCACTCTACAAAGAACATCCTAATTATATAAGAAGACCTACATGGTTTTGATGTCATTTCCTGAAATGGCACCATGTGTGTGAGATGTGTAATTTCAGGGATGGAGTGACAAATAAGCAGTTGGCTGATTACTAATACGGTAATTTTAGATTCTCTAATTGTGATGAGTAATAGTCACCCAACTTCACCTCTTGCCAAAAATCTGTCTCTGGCAGTTAACTTAATTCCATTGATATGTGTTTTTTGGCACTGATCTAAGTAATCCCACTGGAAAGTTTCTGATACAAAGTAGTTCAGGTAGGGTGTGGTACGGCGAGGAGTAAGGGCAAAGGACAGTTCAGTGATGACGGGGAGTGTCAATCCATTGAGAATAATCTTCACATTCATGGAGCTCTCTCTCTAAGCTACTTGTCTCTTTGCTTTTACAGCACTCTTTCATAGCTACAGTATCTCAGGATTTGGAGGGATTTGGCTTTTTTCGCCTTCTTTTTTCCTCTACCTTTGAACAATATGAACAGTTTTGATAAACTGAGGAAATGAGCAAGCAAGAGGCGCTACTGTTAAGAAACACATGATGATGGAAACCCAGTGGAAGGGGAGGTCAGAAAAAGATGGGACCCTGGGGCTCATGGGGAACTAGAGAGGTTCCATAAAACAATTATATGCCTGTGAACAACACAAACACAGGGTGATGTGAGGAGATGCTCTTACATCACTTGTCACAAAGAATGGGACCACTGTGCTAATCTTTAACATCATGACTTCCTTGGAAGGGTATTTTACTTTTTTCAGTCATAAAGGATATTGCATTCCAGATGATATTCTAAAAGCATCATTCAAAACAGATTTTTTTTTTTATTTCCTATAGCAGAGTGTGCAAATAAATTTAGCAGGTGTTATTAGAGCTGGTGGGGGGGTAGAAGGTGAATAAAAATTGCTGATAGGGATTTTCTCAGTGTGCCACTGCTGAGATCCTGCAGAGGCTAGACAGTCTTACTTAAAGCTGCAGTATTCTTGCTTTTTATGGAAAATCTATCTCTTTTTATATTATCTCACCTGTGAAATCTATTTACAGAGGCGGAATTTTCCATTCACCTTTCCTAAGACCATTTTATTTCATTGCTCAAAGTGGAAGGGCAGTCTGCAGCTACGTATGGTACACCAGTGTGATTCATTAACAGGAATATAAATGAAACGTTTTCCTACAAGCTCACCTTTTTCATTTTCTGTGTAGGTCTAGAAAGTTCATTGGCTGGACTATTCACACACTACAAGCTATTACACTCTGTCGCTTTTAGCTTGCTTTCATTTTCTTTCCTTTTTCCTTAACACACATTCACCTAAAAGTAGGGTAGCATGATAGATTGATTGTGGACTAAATCCCATGTTCTGGATTTTCCAGCTTTAAAAGCACTCTGAAAAATACTGCGCTTACAAGAAAACTGGCATATTCAATTTATTGTTTTTTATTGTCTTCAGTAGAGTTTATTTTGAAAAAAGAAAAAATAGCTCCTGAAACTGGAAAGTCAGTCTTGATTTGTATTGAAGTTCTTTTGCAAATTCATTAATTTGGGGGAAGGGAAGAAGGACATTTGTTGTCAGAAAATATACACATCTTGATGGCATTACTAGAAAGAAATGGGTAACAACTGTGGAATGAAGTTGACACTGGTGAAGTGACATGACTCTTTCCTGCTAGAGGGGTAGGTTTTTTTGTTCTCTTTCTTTTCTGATGATTAAATTCCTATTCTTCTCTCCTGCAAGGCAAGGAAATGAATCCTTCTCCCCTATCCCTGTACTCCTCCTCCACCCAAACACACTTTTCCCACCCTTTTGCTGCCTCTTGTTGCTGAAACTTGTTCCTGCTTTTCTGGAGCAAATCCATCATCCACTGTGGCTTAATCAGGATGTCTCTTAGAATAGGTACTTGGTATTTCTGTGAAGATAATGAATTGTTTTCCACAACCAGTATTTTGAATGCTGAGCTTGTCAGTGCAGGCACTTCAGTTACTTTCCTAGCAGGACAAGAGAATACAGGCGGGATAAATTTTGTTGCTCTAAATGCACTCTGTGCCTTAATAATATTGTGCAGGGATGAGTTTTTAGTATTTTGACTGAGAAAGGGGCTAAACTATTTGTAAACGTCTGTATACTCCCTTTCTTCTCCATTGCACACTGCAATCTTCTTGATGCTGCTGCCAGAGCCTCTGCAAGGTGCAGAGAAAACACAGCAAACCTTGCTCCTTGAGTCAGGATGCCACGTGTCGCAAAATGCCAAGCCATGACCAGTGACATCTCTGTGCTCGCAGGTTAGGAAAGAGCACGTTGCTGTTGCTGGTCAGTAATTAAACAGCCAGCAGGCAGAAGCTAACTGTGCAGTTGTTATCTTTTTTTTTTTGTTTTAAAGTTATAGAAAAGCAATTGCAAATTACGTTGCCTGTAGGCATTTTGGCTAGTGTCAGTGGGACCACGTTTTCTGTAGAGCTTATATAGTTTTTTAATGAGGCTCATATGCTCTTCCTTTTGATTTTTTCCTCTCTTTCCTGGTAATGGAGAGAACAGCTATGAACCATAATTATGCCTTTCATATTTATAGTGTTCATATCTTCTGTCTCCTAAATAGTTAGTGTTATGAGAAAAAGAGGGAGGGTTTTTCCCCCTCCTATTCCTTCCCCTACAAGGAAAACACTTTCTATGAAATCTGAGTTGATTTCTCCTATGATACCACACTGCTTAAGTGACACTGAGAAAGTGTGGATTAAAACTGCCAAGTGAGGAAGCAGAAATTGAGGAAACTAGTCTTAAGTTACTTTGGTCTTAGCTTCTCTTTGGCTCATTAAATCCCTTTTCTGGAATTGCTGTTAAGGAACAAGCAAATAAGCTATACTGAGCAACCCATTTACAGGCAGAAGTAATCAAGAATTGTAAAATACCTTGTTTCTGTTCCTACTCACAGGAGGAAATGTTTTAGCATCTCTTGTGGATTAAAGTATAGAAACAAATAAACAAAATTCAAGTTATTTTCATGCCCTAAAAAAGGTTTTAAAGATATTTTCAATTGCATGGAGGCACATTATAGACTCTTTCTTCACTAATTACTCTGTATTATTCTGTTAAACTATCATAATCAATGTGATTCAATCTTAACTCTAAAAATTCACATTTACCTGAATAGAATTGGACCATTTTTTCTATTTCAAGGTCTGTCCCAGTAGGATTAAGTTACATAATGTTATGTAGAATTACAACACTGATTTCACCCTGTTTCAAACTTGTTGTTTCTTAAAAATAAAGAAACATTAATAAGGCAATGATGAAGTGAAAAACGATAATATTTTTAATAGAATTCAGTGAGGTTATATACTCACTAGTACAGATAATGTTCTGCATTTTTGCAGAAAAAGAAAAGAAAGGAAAAAGGTATTAAAAGGTATATATGGGAGTCCAGGAGAGCTGGCTTCTGTTTAAGCAGCTCTTCCTCCATGCTCAGGACCGGTGCATCCCTGTGCGTAGGAAATCAAGTAAACGAGGTAAGAGGCCTGCATGGATGAACAAGGAGCTCCTAGTGAAACTCAAAGAAAAGAGTAAGCTCCATGGAATGTGGAAAGAGGGTGAGGCCACTTGGGAGGCATACAGGAATGCTGCCAGAGCATGTAGGGAAGCAACTAGAAAGGCCAAGGTTCACCTGGAACTAAGTCTGGCAAAGGACATCAAGGATAACAAGAAGGGCTTCTTCAAGTATGTCAGCAGTAAACGTAAGACCAGGGGTAATGTGGGACCGCTGCTGAATGAAATGGGTGCCCTGGTGACAGAAGATACAGAGAAGGCGGAGCTACTGAATGCCTTCTTTGCTTCAGTCTTCACTGTCGAGGCTGGCCCTCAGGCTCCCCAGTCCTGGCAGGTAAGCGAGCAAGCTTGGAGAAAGGACAACCTTCCCTCTGTCGATGTGGGTCAGGTTAGGGATCTTTTAAGGAAGCTGGACACCCACAAGTCCATGGGCCCCGATGGAATGCACCCGCGAGTGCTGAAGGAACTGGCAGATGACATTGCGGAGCCACTCTCCATCATCTATGAAAGGTCGTGGAGAACAGGAGAGGTGCCTGA
>NW_009260182.1:638389-651114 GCF_000687185.1 Egretta garzetta | reverse complement strand
ACCTTATCAACACATACAAATATCTTAAGGGCGGAAGTCAAGAGGATGGAAGTAGTCTGTTTGCAGTGGTGTCCAGCGACAGGACTAGGGGCATTGGGTGCAAACTGAAACATAAGAGGTTTCAGTTGAATATGAGGAAAAACTTCTTTACTCTAAGGGTGACAGAGCACTGGAACAGGCTGCCCAGGGAGGTTGTGGAGTCTCCTTCTCCGGAGATATTCAAAGCTCGCCTGGATGAAGTCCTGTGTAGAATGCTTTAGGAGAGCCTGCTTTAGCAGGGGGGTTGGACTAGATGATCTCCCAAGGTCCCTTCCAACCCTTGCGATTCTGTGATTCTGTGTATTGCTTTTGCCCATCAAGGTTGACACCTTGGACTTCTCCACATACTTTCTCTTCCTTACAGAGCTGCAACTTCACAAAGATAAATGTTTGTACATCCTACATGTTTCTGTTGAAATGACTTTGAAGATTTCCAAATACAAAATAAATGTCCTTTATCAATGAAGAACTTATATTAAATAACATATTTCTAAGTCAGTGTTTCAGCATATTTATTGATGCTTGCAATGACCATACAGTTGTGTACAAAATATTCATATTTCTGTCTTGAAAGATAAAATCAGTCTTATATTCATATTTTGGAAATGGAAGCCATATGGAAATCTCTTTGTGCAGAAGCCTGGCATTTGTGTTTGTGCACAGAATTATTTTCTGAGATGTATCAAAAGCTTTTCATTTCATGATTAGAGCTTTATTGATTTTTTGGAAAGGTTTTATATTCTTGCTTTTTGTTTGGTTTTTTTTTTCTAATATTGTGGTGTTGTTGCAAAGATTTGTTTTTCAGTGATTGCTGAGAAATCATTGTGGAAAAAATGTGTTGAGGAAAAGAACCAAAGACAACTTCTGTGTTTTCAGCAGAAACAGTAGAAGACCAAACTGTAATTTTTCAATATAAAATAAGAAAATTTAATTCCTTATATTATTCCTTTTTCCCCCCGTTTATATTGGATTTTCTAAACACAGAATTGTGCTACAGTTAGGAATGTATGCCTACTGTATTAGTAGTCCTATCTGACATCAGGGAAAATGTGGAATAATAAATTGCTAAGCACAAAGAGAGGAAAGGCAATGTTACAGTTGGGAAGTTGCAAAAGAGTTCATAGCAAAAAAAGAATATGGAAAATACATAATTTTCAAAAGTGGCATAACTGGAATACCCTTTTTAATGCTTTGAAAGAATACTGACTGCTAAGTTGAGAAGGATTGTGTTGATTTATATCATCCTGAACCTATAATAGCATTTTCATATCAAATTCAGCAATCTGAACATTTCTTTTTATATATAAGGTCAATCCATATACTATATTCAGTTATGTCGTAGGAGTTCACCTAATTGCAGAGTGATAGTTTCACAGAGGGATTGAAACTAAATTCTGGTAAACCATGTATAATTTGTTAAATTGTGGAGTGGAACATCAAGGTTAATATGCCTGTTGCTATAAAAAAAAAAAAGGATTAATTAAAGGATAGTTTAAAGATCCATGTTTTCAGATACTTATAAATTTACAAATCTTTAGCAGTTCTGGCTGAAAATATGTAGTAGCTGAAGGCTTCATGGAAGTTTATGTTTTTTCCAGCCATACCCTATTCACTTGAGTCAGCTATTTATTTTGCAGGCATACGATGGTCAAGTGTGTGCCAGTGGAGAGAAATGACTTGATGGATAAAGACTTTTCAGAAATGTACTTAATATTTGCATTGATGAAAAACATAGATCTAAGAACAATTAGGGTGTTCATGTGGATCCAATATAATTGGACTATGTGGTACGTGAGATAAAAGGCAAAAGAAGGATATACATTGTAAGCAGGCGGTGGTTCTTATTCAACTTTTATTTTGTGTAAATGCAATTAAATACCAGGTAAAGCTAGACAACATTAAATCAGGGAATATCCTTCATCCAGAGTTAGATTGGAAGTTAGGGCTCAAACTGAACACACTAGACAAAGACGGGGAGGGCTCAGTGAAGTGGCAGTGCACATTAGTATATGTAATTACGTCCAGAATATTTGGGGGGGGGGAAGAGATTCGAATAAAGTGGTAACAACAGCCAATATAAAGCCATCCCCAGTTGTTTTTTTTTTCTTTTTGGCACACAAGAGCCCTGCTGACAAAGGTGAGACTTGGTAGAAATTTTTCCAATTATCCTCAAGATTTAAGTTATTCTCACATCTTTGAACTACTTAATCATTCTGTATAAAATTCAGAAACAGGATTTTGAAGGAGTACTAGCTGCCCAGCTTCTCTTAGTTTTTATTGGAATTTGGAAACATAACTTCTGTCTTTTTACAATGATCAATGAATAACAGCATCTATAGTTTACTTATAGAGTTCCACCACTGCGTTTACCATTCCTATGTTCTTCATAATTCCATCCTGTCTATAATGACACAGGGCATGTCTACTCAGCAGTCACTGCAGACGGATCTTAACTGGTTGGCCCAGCTACTCCAGGAGCTCACCACAGGCTGGCAGCTGGGAATTTATGTGGCTTTTCAAGGAGGTTTTGCAGCTATGCTGACCCATATGCATCTGTGGCAATATTGATCTATACAGCCAGCTGAGTTAAATGGGTATGGGTATCTTTACAAAATGCAGTATAGGCAGAAAAAGAGGAAGTTGTTTTGCTAGTTGTTATTATATAATCTTGCTAGGTCATGATTAAAGTACTAATACATGAGGAGACAATGGAGACAGAGCACACTAGGAGTTCAAGGGCTTTCCTTGGGAGTTTGCAACCTTCCTTATTGGACTTGGAAAATAGGTAGGCTTGTGAAGTCAGTCAGAAACGTCTTGTGCTGTTGTGGCTGGTACACCTGGAAAAAGTACAACCACAAATCTGCTCCCACAGTCTGTGGCATTAAGCTGTGCTGATATTGTTTCACTTTGCTTTATTTAAAATTCACGCGCCAATAAATTGCATTGCACTTGCCATTAAAAGTTGCCTTTCTCTTTGGACTCAATTCTGCTTGAAGCTGGCAGCAAAATCTTTGTGGTTCAGAACATTTTATATGTGAGAGAAATAGGTGGAGCAGATTGGTATAGATATGCTATATTTAACTTCCTAAAACTTATTTCATTCTGAATAAACTATAAACATGCATGCCTCTTGAACCTGTGTGTCTTTTATTTGCAGTCTCCAACGTCGCTTTACATCTTGCTGTAGTAATTAGTTTGACTGTTCTGAATGTGCGATAGTCAAAACTATGACTTAAGTTGAAGTTGATGTGAGTATTATTGGAAATCTTCCTTCTTCTTAATGTCTATAAGGTAGTATCAGGGTTAGAATATAAGTTTGTAGTTACAATAACTCAGATATTCCCAATATTTTTTCTCCTTTGAGTCTGTTATATGAGGAAAAAACACACCTAATATTAACATACTTTTAGGCATTCAACACATTTTTAAAGCTACTGCTAGAATATTTGAAATACTTTGAACAGATTAATATGTACCTTAGGCCAGACTCTCAAGTGGTGTAAAGCTGCCTAACTCTGAAAAGTCAATGGAGCTATTCCAAATGTCTGACCCTTCAAGTTTAATCCCAGTCAATTGATCTGTCCTAGAGAAAATTCCATTTTTCACACTGCCATGTGACGTGAAAATTGATATTCACACAAGGTCCTAACTGGTAACGAGGATTTTAAAACATTGTTGTTGTATATGTAGCAATATGGAAGTTTAAAAAATAGTTACGCTTCACAAGACTTTGATACCTGTTTGGAGTGTACTCAATCTAGGTGTATTTCGAAGGACAGAATGGTGAGCTTTCTGGGCTATTAGTGGCAGGTGTACTCACATTTCTTCATTTCATATTTAGTTTGTCAGAAACTGTCTATGACGTGCCCATCCCCTATTCATCCTGACTCCAAACGATACTTTCTTTCCTACCTCCTAGATGCATTTGCTCTCAGGAAGCCTTGTCATTTTAGAGAAGAAGATGGAGTAAGAACCCAGCTGAGATTGTCAAATTTATAGATCTCAGCCAACAAAACCACAGCTTGTATGTTCAGAGGAGGGGTTATATTTTAAAAGCAGATCTAGAAATCGGAGAATGATTTCAATACTGAGTTATTCAGCAGTCTAGCGAAACTTTCAACTATGTAGCAAATTATTGCATTAAATATGAAACATATCATTATTTCTTTTATTCCAAAGTTATTTTAGTAATTTAATAACAAGAACTGTGTGTCAAATTCTTTGAGCCAGTGTTAAAGAAAGTCCACAGACTATATGGTCTGGCCTCCCGGTGTTATGTACAACAATAAAATGTATTGATATTAACTTGCCAGAAGTGTTTTGCACCATTTTATGTTCCTGTCTCTTTTGCCATGGGATTTTGGCACTTGTATTTAACAAAGTATTTTCTGCGGCCACAGCTTTGCAGTGATGTCCCCGAGGGAAAAAAATAGACTGTTTAATGCACTCTTGTCCTAGTATCATGCAAACATCAAAGGCATTGTGTGGCTCATTCTTAAAAAAAAAAATTTCCGCAGAAGAAGTTAGAAATGTTAGACTTTTAGTCTGTGCATAATGCCATGATGTTCAAGGATGAGCTCCAAATACTCAGGGAGCAACTTGTCTCTTCTTAAAAATGTTTTTCAAAACTGTGTTCCTAATCCTCTGTTGATTTTGATAAGGAAGTAATATATATTACATAAATACTAAACATCATACCATAAATAAACCCCAAGATTTTAATGGATATAATAAACCTATCATATATATAGTTTAAACTCAAATATTGTCACACTATATCCAATACCCATACGTGCTTTTAAGTTCTGAAAAGTTGTTCTCAAGACAGCAGGAGCCTGTTCTTATCTGAGATATTCTGTTATATGTAATACTGCACATCTTGCTTAATCAACTGATGTATATATGTGGGCAAGCACAGCAGGTGACTTTTGAAGACAGGTGGGAGCACAGCTACACCTCAGATTTTAATGGCAGTGAGGGGAGTGGAAGGAGAGGAGGAAGTTCAAAAGAATGTTCGACCCACTCACCTTAAATTTACTTTTTCAGGCACAATGATGAATCAAGTTTGTTAATTTTTCAATTTCTGGTGCTTCTCCCCTGTCCTGCATTCTGGATTTGTTTCCCTTGGGGGTACTAGAAAGGAGAGGTTTTGTTTCTTGCACAGACTTGCAAAAAGTCTTTTCTTTGTTTGAAGAGAATCACATGAATCTATTCAACTCTTCAGTATTGAAAACTGGAAAGTCCAAAATGTCCTTTTTTTCATTCAGTGGCCAAACATAAAACAAACCAAAATCATTTAAAGTTAAAATAAAACAATTTTTTTTAGTGGATTAGTGAAAATTCATGTATTTTGAGGTTGGGGTAGAGTGCTTTCTAGTACCAAGAATACAGTGTTCTCTCTCATTCATTACTTATCAATGTTTACTATAATTTTATAAACGCTCAGGTTTTGAAAATGCCTTCACATATGAAGTGCTTAAATACGTTGTTTAAAAAATGACAGACTTTTCAACTAAAGCTGTTTCTGAAAGTTTTGCCAAAATTAGAATATTAATCTTTTCAGCATCCTGTCATCAAGTGTTTTGCGTAACTTAAACAACAATAATCAATCAATATTTATGAACGTGCCCTTTACTTGACCAGTCTCAAATGTACTAGTGTCATTTGAGGGGCAAGTAAAACCATATCAGCTGCCGTCAGCAAGTACTACAGTTGAGCGAAAGAGGGGCAGAAGGTCAGGCAAGACAGATGTCTGTACTTCGTTTGAAGAAATTAATACTCAGGTAGGAAGTTATAAAATAATTTCTACTTAGCTTTATTAAGACACTGGCAGCCCTATTTTGGAGAACTCTGTTTAAAAGCGTTATCAAAACACTACCATGAAATTGTGGAAATAAGTGTACTTATAATATGGAGGGTTTCCTTCCACCTTTTTGGCTTATCACCTATTAAACTGACAGAACAGAACAATTGCTGCCAGCTAACAACAGGTTTTTGAAGCTTGTTGCCATTCTCACTGCGATACATGAATTGGTCCTTTTCTCCAGCTGTCACATTTTATTAGCTATTTCAATTCACTTTGCTTGCATGAGGTCTTTTTTCCTTGTAGTTTTGACACAGTTCTGCTGCTATTTTAAAATCACACCAAACTGTGAACTTGTAGTAACTGGTAACACTTGAAAGACAAGATGTTACTTGCAAAATGTGATACTGATTTATTATTGCGACAGATTACAAGAATGCGTTTTGGTGTTTACAAAATATGCCTCCCACTTTGGACATGGGATTTCAGAAAAGTTCTTTCAAGAATTCCCTTTGCAATAGGAATTCCAGTTCATGTGAAACTAAAGTAAAAGCAAAGCAAATGACAAGGAGACAGGTGAAATAGGCATTTTTTAAAGCCTCATGTGTGCTGGGGATTAACTTCTGTATTGCATTCTTTATGAGCAGGGGATGTATGGGATGGGTGTTGGCCAGGACAAGACATATAGTTGTCTGGATGATACCTTCACTAACTTCCTGAGTACTGTGCTTCAACTTACTCAAAATGAGACTAATGTATATCCTATCTTCCATACATGTTAAACTTTGCTATTTGGGCTGCAAAACTTCTGCCATTTCAAAGGACGTTCACATTGCTGGAATACTTTGTTCTCCTTTACACACGAGCAGAGAGAGGAAAACATCACGTGTCAGATAATCTGGTAAGGACGGTAACGGGTGATGGAACATCTGTGGCTGTAAACCCCAGTGTTGCTAGCGAAATGAATATTCGTTCTGCCAACTGCTGACCAAAAAGATTTTCAGAGCTTTTTGAAAAATTTTAATCTTTCCCAGGGGAGCTTTTTGGATGTGTATATGCTCATATTAACTGGGAAAGCCTGAATCACAGAGTGATGGAAAGAAATCCACTTATATTTCTAGATTTTAACTGCAAGTTAAGCAGTCGTGTGTGTATGCAAAACATACATGCTGTGGGATTATAATCCATAATTAGGGCTCCTATGAAAGAAATACCCACCCATACACTAATGGATTATATTTGCATTAAGTGTGTTTGTGTATCTAGAAACGTATACAGTAAAACAGCAGTAGGTGGGGCTCTATCATTTATTTGATAATTAACTTTTTTGCTTTTCTGAGATGAATTAAATGCTGTTTCTGGGGAGTTCTCCAGGTGTAGTCATGGATACGTAACAGAGCCAACCAAACTGCTGGGTTATCTAACGCTTTGCACACTGACCACCCACACTCTTCAGCCTTGTGTGGCTGCTATCTGTCCTTTTCTTATTTCCCACTGGGGAGGAAGGTAAGAGAGAGAGCCTTCAAAAAGCTGTTTCTGACTTTGCTTTATCAGTTTGTAAAATACTATTGAAGACTTCTTACTATGAAGTATGAAACTTCCCAGAAAAGTAATTCATGTTTTCATCTCCTTAAACATTAAATGTCTCAGAATACACTGACTAGCTTGTGATAGCTGCTTTTTGTCATTAAGGTTAAAAGCAGCACTCTTTCAGCTGTTCCACAGGATCTTTTCTTTGGAAAAGCAATGCTTTCCTACTAGGAGCAATAGGCTTTCCAAGAAGCAGCCTCTTCCTTGCCATGCTCCCTCCTTGGCTGATTCTCTCTTTAAGTCTTTATTAGGAATACTTCTCCCTACCCTGTTCCCAAGACCTGAATCCTGTTAACCAGAAATACAAAGCAATACAAAATCTAGCATTTTTCCAGAAGAAGCTCCAAAGCCTCCAAAATTTAATAAATCTTTTAGATCTTTTTTTACTCCTCACAGAGCTGTAACAGTAATGTTCTGTAATGGGGAAGGACTTGGTGAAGAGTTGCTTCCAATGGGTTTAGGCTTTTAAAGCTAGTGACAACCTACAGTGTCAAGGGGTCACTGCTGCCCTTGGGTATATTCACAAACTATTCCTTGATCAAGTTGCTGGAGGGGTGTATACTAGTCCTTACAGAAAGTTTTGTTTAGCACCTCACTGATGTGTCTGTATGGGACATCAAAGCGCAGAACTGAGAACTGTGAATATAGGTTTGTGCAGAGAACTGTACCCAAACTCCTGCCTTTCTTAGCGCTTTTGAATTTTGAATCCTTTCAGTGCTTTCAAATTCCTATTTTAATAAGATTTTTTTCTAATTTTTAAGCTCAGATATGCAATATGCCAGAAATAATAAAACCTCTCCATAACAGAGAAACATCACAGCAATACTTTGTGATAAAGGTAAATGGTTCTGATCCCCACCTCAAATCCTTCATGAAATGAGGGGATTTTGCTGTTGGAAATGATCATTTTACCATGAAAGCATTGAACATTCCCTCTGACAATTGCAAATGTACGGAAATTCACACCTGTGCTCTGGAGGTGGAATTTCACAATTCTTACAATGAATATCTGCTTTCTCTGACAGAAATGGCAAATGTTTCACCCTGGAGCAATTACACAAGTGCCCAGGAAAATATCAGTTTTCACACAGGTACTCACAAAGGGAAAACTGGAGGAATAGTTTGAGTACTAGCCAAATGAAGCAGTAGTATAAGGCCACATACAGGACTATAATACTCCATTCTCTCCTGTTAAAGGAAAACAAATATTTTAAATTATCGTACTTCTTTAAGACAGGGTACACAGGGTACTGTATCAGCCCTTCACTAAAAGTGATAAATGTCTATTACTGCAGGCGTCTTTGTATATGTCTCTAACTACGTTGGATGACACTGCTTCAACTGCGCTTTGGCTAAAAATATGGCTTTACATCGAAAGTTCCATCTGTGTTGTTATAACGTAATTCAGCTGCAGAATGCAAACTCCTGTTTCACTGACTCCCTGTATCATTGTACTGAGAAATATCAAGGAGAGTGAAGCAGAGAATTTTGTCCACATATGAAATATTCTTATATAATGTCCTAATCTGGAAATCATTTTTGTTGAAGAAGGGAAAAAGGCAAACAAATGAGGGGGTAAAAATGAGGGAATAAAAATGAGCTCAGGAGGTCCAATTCAATATTTCTCTTTAATGTTTCATCCAACATTTAAATCTGGGTAGAGAAAAGCAATTCCATTTTAAGGAAGCTTTCAAAAATTTGGTTGCCTTCCAATTTGAAACAAATGCTTATATCTTAACATTTTCTACCAGGCCCAATTAGAATTGTAGGGCAAGCCTGTCTGGGAGGTTGTACTTGAACACAGAAACCAAAAGGCTGGAAATTCCAGACTCCAAAAATACCTGCATGGCTGCAGGTGAGGTAGCTCAGTGCAGCCAGCTCTAAGAATAGGAGCCAGTGAAAGCCTGTTGCCTGCCGGTGTGTCTGATCTAAGTTCTGCTCAGCTCCAGCTGACCCCGTGAGTGTTCGTTGTTGACTCCAATAGACACAAGACCAAGGTCCTGCTAGTACAAACTGTTCTAAATCTCTTCCTGATCTTTCCAGATTTCTGTGTGAATATGTGGATTCCAATTTAGTTTACCTTGATTTTTCCTTCAGCTGAATTGTCAGTTCATTTCAGAAAACTAATACATAAATGCCTGTGGTTACCAAAGTCTTCTAAAATTTTAGATGCATTTTACCTGAAATGCTTTACTTGTCATTATTAGTAATATAGTTACATTATATTTTGGAAGCATTGGCTATAAAACATATGAAAGACTGCTTGTAGAAATTTTAGAGTGGTAAAGGACTTGTTCCAATGAAAAATTTGATCCAGAATATTTTAGGGTCTTAAATGGATCCAGAAAACAATACTCATTATGGATTCTCATTTCTGTTGGGTGCAAATTTCCTGGTAGATGCTGTCACTGCATGTATATATTAGGTGAGATTAATAGTTATAACAACTTCTACAGGAAGGTGCCATGGGGTTAATTGTTATCTGTAAAAACTATCTGGCTACTTGAAGGTCTGCATATAGATGTGTGATCCTATTCCTTACACAGACTTAGACAGGATCATTTTTCCTTATTCCCTGTATTTACTATTGATTATCCCTTCTAAGAATCGTAAGTGTTCCCTGATCACAGTTTAATTTCCTTTTGAGAACTTTTTGTGTAGCTTTAGGATACTAAAACTTTATTAAGCTGTATCATTTTTCAAACTTTTTTTTTTCTTGCATGATACGCCAATACCTAATTACTGCTGTGATGTGCTTCAAGTTGTGCGTTTTTTTTATTTTACATACAGCAGGTGAAAACACCCACACTGTATAAAAACTCTCTTGTTTTCTTCTACATTTAAACAATAATCATGTCATCAAAGCAGAAGTTAGTGACTAGAAGAACATTTAGGGATGGATCCTGACCTCCTGAAGCTATATGGAAATTATATTCACTGTCTTACACCACATTCTTCTGAAAAAGAAAATTATACATGGATTTAGGTTATTGCTGTTCTTTCTATGACAAAGCAAGAATAGTATTTCAGAGCTTCCCAAACTCCTAGCCAAGACCTATTACAATCCTGAAAAGAAGCATAGCAGGGGGGGAGGGGGGACACAACACACCCACATAATGAGTTTGTGTTTTCTATAAAATTGGGGAAAAAAAATGGGTGTAAGAATCTTATCAAATGCAGTAATATATTTCACTAACTGCAATAATGTTATCCTGATTCATATGGGGACTGGAAAACAGTCTGCCTTACAAAAGGTTTTAATACTTTTCTAGTAAATAAACTCTCAGTAATTATTCACGTTATAGAAAATCCTGAAAGTCTAGCCAAGATAGACAACTGATTGTGCAGGGAAAGTTTCTGTGTAAAACAGTTTCAGCTTGAGGCCTTCGTGACCTGTACTAAGAAAATGGAAACGGAGCAGTGAAGGCACTTGGTCTTTCTGTCATGCAGCTAGGCCTCAGAGACATCAAGAGCTTTCAGTAGGAAACATGGAAGCTAGCAGAGGACTGAGCTGTAAACTGGTGCCTGCAATATTTCTGCCAGTGGGTTAAGCCTTGTAATGGACACCAAGCCTTGGGCTGGCTCGTGTGTCAGCCTGGTGATGTGAATGAAGTTGCCTGGAGATGGAGAATCTCAAAGTAAAAGCTGGGAAGTGACTGAGCCAGGGCCACTGCAAGGAAACTATTACCAGTCCTAGAAGTAAAAAGCCTTGCCAAAGAATGGAATTATGCTGTATTGGAACTAGGATAAAATTCCTTCTTTTGGATCAAATTTACTTTCCAATTTTAATTCAAAGTAGATGAGACTTTCATTCTCTTCAGGACAAACAATGATTTGGTCATCCTTCTTGGTTGTTCATTGTCTGAGATCAGAAGGTCACTTCTTGAATGCTAGACTTTCTAGTAAAGGCCTATTATAGGAATAGAAGTGGCACTGAGGATGGAAAAGGGTTAATTCTGAGAGGAGGATCTTAGAGACGTGCAATTGCAGACACACACGATTATCAGGTCAAAGCTTGTAGGTCAAATAGAAACAGACAATTTTATATTTGTATCATCTGTGGCAAAATGGTTAAATAAACCCTATGAGGGATTCTTGGTTGGATTGAATCCACCGAGTGTCCTAGAAAGCAATTAATCTGTTCTGTAGCACACACTGCAGGCCAGACACTTAAAAAACCAAATAAAGAAACAAAAAAAGTGGAAAGGGAAGGGAAAAAGAGAGGAAGAGGAAGGAAAACAGTAAGTGCCTTCTGAAGAATCTGAGTCTCTGCCAAACACCTTCAGTGCTCAATGCAACCTGCCAGGTAGGTTTTTGACACTGCATAAAAAATGTGCTAGCAGTATACAAGAAGTAACATTACAGATTTGGTAGGCCTACTGCAAAACATGCAAGAAAAGTTATCTTTGCATTTTGTAGCACTCTGACACAACTCACACACAAACAGCAGAACTGTATTTGGCACCACCTCTTGAAAATGCACTCCTCGCTGAAGAGTCAGACAGGGAAACTCCATTAGTCGCTGCTGAGCGCAATGTGTGATGAAGCCACACATAACGATGTACTCCTGAACCCACATATTACATGTCCCCTCTCTATTTTGGTCTGTGCCTGCACATGGTTAAATCTCTAGTAACTGAATGGACTGTTAGTAGGCCGAACAGATTGCAGTATTGCTCTGCCCCAAGCTCATTATTTGGGCTTGTGTTAGAGCTGTGGTATTGGGTAGAGTGTTCAGGAGCTGTTTCCAGAGGGCAGAGAGGTCTTACCCGTGATTCTGTTGCAGCATTGAAAGCTCTGCTTAGATGGCTGGATGGTCGCGTCCAGAGGGCAGTGGTGAATGGCTCGATGTCCAGATGGAGACCGGTGATGAGTGGTGTCCCTCAGGGGCCCGTACTGGGACCGGTGCTGTTTAATGTTTTCATCAATGACTTAGACAGCGAGATCAAGTGCACCCTCAGCAAGTTTGCAGATGACATCAAGCTGAGTGGTGCGGTTGACACACCAGAAGGATGGGATGTCATCCAGAGAGACCTGGACAGGCTAGAGAGGTGGGCCTGTGTGAACCTCATGAGGTTCAACAAGGCCAAGTGCAAGGTCCTGCACCTGGGTCGGGGTAACCCCCAGTATCAGTACAGACTGGGGGAAGAAAGGATCGAGAGCAGCCCTGCTGAGAGGGACTTGGGGGTGCTGGTGGATGAAAAGCTGGACATGAGCCGGCAATGTGCGCTGGCAGCCCAGAAGGCCAACCGTACTCTGGGCTGCATCAGGAGAAGCGTGGCCAGCAGGTCAA
>NW_009260182.1:629940-638244 GCF_000687185.1 Egretta garzetta | reverse complement strand
CAGCAGGTTGAGGGAGGTGATTCTGCCCCTCTACTCTGCTCTGCTGAGACCTCACCTGGAGTACTGCATCCAGCTCTAGAGCCCTCAGCACAAGAAGGACATGGAACTGTTGGGGCGGGGCCAGCGGAGGGCCACAAAAATGATCCGAGGGCTGGAGCACCTCTCCTATGAGGACAGGCTGAGGAAGTTGGGCTTGTTCAGCCTGGAGAAGAGAAGGCTGTCGGGAGACCTGATTATGGCCTTTCAGTACCTAAAGGGGGCCTATAGGAAAGACGGGGAAAATCTTTTTAGTAGGGCCAGCTGTGACAGGACAAGGGGTAATGGTTTTAAACTAAACCAGGGTAGGTTTAGACTAGATATAAGGAAGAAATTCTGTACAATGAGCATGGTGAAACACTGCAACATGTTGCCCAGAGAGGTAGTGGAGGCCCCATCCCTGGAAGCATTCAAGGCCAGGTTGGACGGGGCTCTGAGCAACCTGATCTAGTTAGCGGTGTCCCTGCTCACTGCAGGGGGTTGGACTAGATGACCTCTAGGGGTCCCTTCCAACCCAAAACGTTCTATGATTCTATGTATAGGATAGCAACATTTTCCAGATTATTACAACAGCGTTTAACTTGGGCACAGTGATTACAAGGCAAAATTCTACTTGTCTGAGAGGATAAAAGGTTGCAAGCAGAGAGTTTTGTCTTGCTATCCAGAAGGCACATAGGATATGCAGCGAGACAACTTTTAGGATTGCTCCGGCAAACATATCTGCTTAGTGTGTTAAAACAACGCTAGCACAAGTGGTTTAAGAATAAATGGGTAGCGTTGGCTAAAATCTAGACAGCTTGGATACAGCTGCTCAGGATGATATGGATCTATGTGTTTGTGGCTGCATAATGGATGTGTAAATTATGCAATGTCCCATGGTGGCAGACTGTACATCAATACTTTTACATTTATGCATTGATATAAAACTATAGTTTACAGCCTGCCAGGATGATATGCTAACAATTTAAATACAGAGACCTCATAGAGCAAGACAATTAGGTAAATTAAGTACATAAGCTTGAGTTTAATTTTAAGCCTGGGACCAATTACAAAGAAATCAAGAAAACTGTTTCATGTTAAATTCTAGTCACTGCCCAGCCCTGGAATTATTCTACAGACAACATTGCAGCAATACTCTATATGACTGTGACAGGGTTTTTTGATGTGAAGCCCATCATGGCTCCTGAAATAATATGCACTAGGACAAGACTCCTCTGTGTCTTGGTACTTGATGCTACCAGCTACCAGACTGACTTTTGTGGGTTAGTGGGAAAAGTGCCTCATCTAGATTTTCAAAACTTATGTTGGGTTGTAGACAAAAGAGTTTCTGCAGCCCTATTATTCAGCTGTGGTGTTTCCAAAGAAACATGTCTCTCATTTATTACCATTATCAGGCAAAAAACCCGAAAGTGTTATTAATCATAAATTAAATGTTATTAATTGTAAATTAATCATAAATTTAGCAACACAATGCCAAAAGCAAACTGTAAAAGAATAGGAAATTCAAATTAAATCTGTCCTCAGCTTCTTGTCCAACACCTGCCTTTTTTAAAAAGGTATCAGTCTACTGTGGAAGCCAAGAGATCAATTCAGCTGTATTCCATCTCTGTAATAACAGCTACCATCTTTCAGAGTATTCTTCTATCACTAGATTTCCTTCCTTTAATTTTTGTTTTCTACTGATTGCTAGTCCTCTGTTAATAGCTAAAACCTCCCTCTGCTAATCTGGGGTCTCTCAGTCTGCTGTAGTTGTAGTTGAGCTGCATGGCTTCTGTGGGCATATTAACAGCATACCCGTGAGCTTTGATGAGGAGGATTCCCATGTCATCTGTACAGAGGATTCTTGGAATCCTGATTAATCTACACATTTACTTTTTCTATTAAGAAAAAGTCAGTTGAACTGCATTCATAATCCAATCAAGTAATATTTAAAAATTATTCATCATAAAAGTTATTCTTGTCCTCAACATGCCACAGTTTCATTTGTCTTTTAATAGCACTGCTTAGAGTACCCATGATGTATTTATCAACAGTACTGCTTTTAGGGTTAGTATGTCATACAAACACTGCAGAAACACTGATTTAACTCAGTGCCTGTTGAAGGCTGAGATTTGGTTGGCTAGATACTACAGTTCCAACACCAACATTTTCATAGGAAAGAAATACCATTTTATATGCCAGATGGTGAGAGAATGTTACAGTATTTTTTTTAAATCCCATTACCTATGCAGAAAGGCACTATTTCCATACACTTGCTTCCACCTTTCCTTAAAATACACTATGCCTCCTACAATGCCATTGGAAACCTGGGTTTTTCACTAGTAGTACAGATACCAAAATGATTATTTTGCAGGCTTGCTTGCCTTGAGCTGCACAAGCTGGAGAGGTGGGCCTGTGTGAACCTCAAGAGTTTCAACAAGGCCAAGTGCAAGGTCCTGCACCCGGGTCAGGGTAACCCCTGTTATCAATACAGGCTGGGTGATGAAGGCATTGAGAGCAGCCCTGTGGAGAAGGACTTGGGGGTACTGATGGATGAGAAGCTGGACATGAGCCGACAATGTGCACTTGTAGCCCAGAAAGCGAACCATATCCTGGGCTGCATCAAGAGAAGCTTGGCCAGCAGGTCGAGGGAGGTGATTCTGCCCCTCTGTTCTGCACTGGTGAGACCTCACCTGGAGTACTGCATCCAGCTCTGGGGTCCCCAGCACAAGGAAGACATGGACCTGCTGGAGCGGGTCCAGAAGAGGGCCACAAAAATGATCTGAGGTCTGGAGCCCCTCTCTTATGAGGACAGGCTGAGAGTTGGGGATGTTCAGCCTGGAGAAGAGAAGGCTGTGTGGAGACCTTATTGCAGCCTTTCAATACTTAAAGGGGCCCTACAGGAAAGATGGGGAAAATCTTTTTAGTAGGGACACCTGTGACAGGACAAGGGGTAGTGGTTTTAAACTAAAGGAGGACAGATTTAGATTGGATATAAGGAAGAAATTCTTTACAATGAGGGTGGTGAAACACTGGAACAGGTTACCCAGAGAGGTGGTAGATGCCCCATCCCTGGAAACATTCAAGGCCAGGTTGGAAGAGGCTCCGAGCAACATGATCCAGTTGAAGATGTCCCTGCTCACTGCAGGGGAGTTGGACTAGGTGATCTCTAAAGGTCCCTTCCAACCCAAAGCATCCTATGATTCTATGTAGTATGAGTGGACCATGTGAGCATCCAAGTAACATCTGTGTAGTGAAACAGAACTTGTCAAGAAAGGTATGACAGTTAGAAAGTATTTAAAGTGCTTTTCAGCTGCATCTCACTTAAAACTATTCAAGTGTGAACCCCCAGAGCCTTTTATTACTGGCAGGAATTATTAATAAACGAAGGTAAAGGTACATGAATAAAGTACTGTATATAATACCCATAGTCTACAAACTGGAAAATATTTAAGACTAAGGAAACTGCTTTACAGGATACAAGAAATGCAAAAGTGGTGGAAGAGATTACTTGTCTCTCATTGTCTCACCCACTCATACGCAGACTGTGCCTGACCTAATCCATTATCCTGTCATCACTGGCATATAACAGCAGAATATCATATTTTTATTTAAAGCCAGAAGTTTAAACTTTAGAGGAAACAAAACAAAAACGCATAATTTAAAATCTCTGCCACTAGTAAGATTTGTGTTCTGCTCCTTCAGAAAAAGCATACAGTGTAATTTAGCTTTAGAAAAATGGCACTTGGGTTCAAATGATGGGTCAGAACTCAGCTAATTTATGCTATGACACCACATATCTGTAAAATACTATCCAAAATATATCCATTATAAGTAGAATCTAAGTGAAAGTTTAAAAATTACAATTTCTAGTACATAAAGTGACCTTTTTTCCCTGTGGACAATTTTAGTTTGGCCATACATAGTATGTTCAAATACTTCATTCTGAATGTACAACCTTAGAGAGTTGTTTCATCGTCCAGATATTTGTATTTAACTCTACAAAAGAATACATTAGAAAAAAAAATAGAGAATTCCTG
Organism: Egretta garzetta; assembly: GCF_000687185.1. Taxonomy (NCBI): domain Eukaryota; kingdom Metazoa; phylum Chordata; class Aves; order Pelecaniformes; family Ardeidae; genus Egretta; species Egretta garzetta. The sequence goes on along the minus strand of NW_009260182.1, from coordinate 634,189 downwards.
GAAATGTAGAAATATCTCTGTATGCAATTCACTATCTCAGTGCCTTCATGGGCACCTTTTCAGTCACTCAGCATCCCTTTGATGAATTCCATAAAACTAACCAAGTAAAAAATAAGCTGTATTAATATATTGGAGAAAGGTTTTTGGTCTCTATATATTCATTCTTTGGGAACTAATTAAAATTGATTTTGCTACTGTTGGTTTTTAATGCCATCCTACTTTGTGACTGCTTTTTCCTATGATTATTCCATAGTTCTGAATCAAGGACCATGTAACTGGTGCCTATTAGGTTTGACACCCATATTTTTTTGGTCATAAATATTTAGGTTTTCTGAGAGAGCTTAACTTGATTTATCTACACTGAAAAAATTGGTATGGTGTAGGCGTCACTCAATTTGATCTAATAAGTTGTGTGGTGTGGTGTCCTAACAATCCACTAAGCTGTAATCACTATTTGTATGCAAAGCATTGCAATTAGAGTAATTTTCTTTGCTGGTGATTCTGAACTTGAAAGAAAAACAAATTAGAATAAAAATGCAAACTCTTTATACCCCAGTATGTTATACATTATTTGAATATAAAAATTGACCTTCATAGCTTCAGAAGAAAGAAGAGATTGTACTTCATCCTGCTCTCAGTTTGAATCTGCTTCTTTTTTTTTTTTTTTTTTTTTCCTAGCTATCTTTCTGGGGTTTTTTTGATTTCCAGCTACCTTGGCCATAGATATATCTCCATTTAAAACTGAGCAACCTAAGTCTCTTGTTATTTTCTAAAAATACTGAGCATGGCCACTTGTGAGCTAACAGGTCATACAAATTGCGTAGGAATGTCAACATTTGGCTCTTACAGTAAATCTGACTTTTATCTGATTTTCTTGACTAAATTGCAGACTTTGTAGGAGTTTGATAATAAGAATATAGAATATTCTATATTAATAATAAAGATCTCTGATTCAGTAGATTCATTATGAAACATCTGACTCTAAATTACTGCACTGTCATAGGTGGCATTTTTGAACAATGATTTCAAAAATATGTTGTTCAGAATTTTTCTTTTTAGAATTAGTTCAAAAGGGGTTTTTTTCATTCTGCTTTTGGGGTTTTATTTCTGTGTTGGTATTTAAAAATAAAGAAGACTTGGTGGCAAAGGCAAGCACGTGTTGCACAGGTCACTTTCAAAGATCACTGCCAAACCAAAAATCTTTTTACAATAAGAAAGATGACAGGACAAGAAGAATATATTTCATTAAATGGTGATTCTCATTATCTTACTGGCTTTTAATGAAGAACATAATTTATAATGAAAAATCTCTTTGATTCAGTAAGTAAAGGCATGGCATGCTGTGGGGAAGGAAACCCCCATGCCACCACTCAAAGAAGTGCTCTGGTTAGGCAGGGGACACTTCCGCTGGCTTTATGGGGGATATCCTGCAGCGCATATCCTGAGTGAGGTAGGAGGAAGTAGGTTTTCTCACTGTTTATACAACTTATATTTTGTATATTTGAAGTAGATAGGTAATGATAGCTGCTGAACAGCAAGCAGCACCAGCCTCACAGAAAAACCTTTCCTCTTGGAGGACACTGCTGCACCACCATGGTCTCACGACAATGAATGTGACATTTGTGTTGCTTCTTCTCCAGAGGACAGTGAGTACTGTCAAAATGTAATAACAGTGACATCATATGGTGCGCAGCACAAGTCTGTCTTACTATCACTCTTTTGGTTTAGCGCATTTTGCTTCAGAAATTCCTGAGCTAGTAGCACACAGTGAAAATTTGCTGTCTGCTCCTACAGACAAGTAATCTCAACAGTTTCACTTTTAAACCTGAGTCAGTTCTTGGTTGCTCTGTGAAGATTGTAAGTAAAATCTTGTTCCTGTTGAAATACAGAGAAGCTCTGCTATTGACCACAGCTGGGACTGGATTTCACCCTACGATGCTGTCAAGTTTTTGACATTTATATGCCATCCTCACTTCTTGAGTCTTATGATTGCAACTAAAATGTAACAACGTTTAAAAAAAAGGAATGTGTTTTTCCATTTGCATAACTTTAATGATCGAACTGACTGAGCTTAACATTTCCTTCAAAGTTCCCACTTTGGCTGGCATTGCTAGCGTTGAAGTTGCAAACATGTATCTCAAAAGGAACATGTTTTTAGAAAGTTTTATATGATAGGAAATGGGGTCTTAAGATGAAAAGTGCTTTTCATCTTAGCAGTAATTTTTATCTCACTTGTGTATGTAAGCAATGCGCTGTGGAGGAATTCAGACTGTGTGTATGTTATTAGCTGTATGTACATATTTGCCTGCTTGATTTTTTTCTAACTCAATCAAAAGAAGCTTTTAGGATGAACGAGTAGGAGATGAAGCAAGGACCAGAGGCAAGACATCCTTCTGTACATTATCTCCTAAGAATCAATGGTGAGACCACTACTGGGGAAGTAATTAAAATTATATCACTTCTTTATCAAAAGGATGCTTAATAATGAAAAGCTTCCTCATTTTAGACTAGAAAGGCAGCTCAGTATTTAAGGACAGTTCGTGCAAAACCAGTGAATGAAGATAGTGACTCTGAAAGATAGATGTACAACTAAGATACCCCAGTGTTTGTGAAATGCAGTAGTTTTTCTGAGACCAAAGGTTATAGCTTTTCTGTTCTTTGTATACGTGCCTATGTATACTTTTGAATTTTTTAGGGGCAGTTTTCATTTAAAAAACTGTTTGGCACAAGCTGCTAGAGAAAAGTTTCTTGTAGGTGCCAGTACAGCTTGGCCTGTTGCACAGCAGGGCTGAGAAGTGGAGGCTGAATTTGAGGACTCAGTTTAGAGCAGCTGAATCTAGGGCATATCCTCAAGAGTACAGAAGTAATGAAATCTAGAAGCTCATCTTTCCCTGCCTTTGGAGGGAGGGCAGCAACATCTACAGCACAGGTTCTTCTTCATTCATGCCATGAACACAGTAATATAAGGTAAATTTATACTATGCATTGTGCTTGCCTCTTCTTCATGCCAAAAACTAAATGAGGGTTTATCAGCTAAAGCATGCCTCTGCCTCATGATCACACATCTGGTTTTGGCTTAAAGTATACACAAGAATGTAGTATGTAGGGTAAAAAGCTCAGGGATAACAATACATCTTGACTTTTAAAATTATAGAAATTCAGTTAACCTTTCAGGTACATAAATTTGTGAAAGTTAGATTTATGCAGAAGTCATGCAATTGACTGGTGATTTTCATGGAAGCAGATGATCTGTAGCACTTTTGTCACTGGTGCTTTATATAAGATGTCCACATAAACACTGAAAATTAAGATTTAAAGCACTTAGGTTTGAACAATGTTTTGCTGTGTTATGGATGTTATTTTGTACTAAGTTCTAGTGTAGAAGCATAGGAAGTGAAGAAATAGCAGCAGAAGTTTATGTGGAGACCTTGGAGACACTCATAATTCTCTGATCACAGGTTTAGGCGATCAGGGAGCTAAAGCAACAAATTCTGAAATCTTCATTTCTGTCCTTTGAGTTCCAACTACAGATTTACCATTCTGCTGAGCTTCATTCCCTGATTATAGATATATATACTGGGGAGGTTTCCCATTAAAATAGGTTTGGTTTCCCAAAAGAGATGAAGGGACATGTGGATGGCTGTAGAAGAAATTAACAGCTGAGCAGTGTATGAAGCCTAGCCACTTAGCCTTTGCTGACAGCTGTTTTAAATAAAAATCTTCATTTTGCACAGAAAAGAGATACAGAAATTCCAATCCTTCTTTGTGATTGGGAGTTAAATGATTTTGTTCTTGGAAAAACCCACTTTATAGCTGTCTTGTTTAGGGATTCCCCCATGCGTCTCAACCGATGGTGAGAGACTCGCTTCAATTTCTGACAGCCAGAATAGCCTGGTGAGCCGTGGATGTGTAGTTCGACCTTAAAATATGATTCAATAAAGTGGTTCTGTATTGCATTGCTTCTAAAACCAGGAATATTTGCACATGTGTATTTGTATGCAACTTTGAGCAGCGTGACTTCATTTAGCAGCCGATTGGTGGCTGCTTCAGTACCAAATGGGGCAAAGCCATAGAGCCTGGGTATGTTTTCTTCTGTTTACTCCACAACTTTGACATCTTCCTCCTCAAATCTATATCGACGTTTACACACACACACATACATGTCTACAATTATATACATGCACGCATATTTACTTAGAAAAGCTTTGCTGCTCTCCCTTTAGTGACATTAAAAATCTAATTTTGTAGG
>NW_009260182.1:621665-629791 GCF_000687185.1 Egretta garzetta | reverse complement strand
GGGAAAGAAAGAGTTTAAAAAAAAGGAAGCCTTGTGTGACTGCAAGCTTGTTTTCTTTAGCCAACTAGCTCAGCTGGTCTGGTAAAAAAACCCCACAAAACAAACTCTTTCAAGAACCTTACATCTCTTTGTTCGTCATGCTTAATATTATTAAAACATCAGAGTATGCAAGGTATGTTGGTTTTGGTATAATATTGTGTATAAAATTAATATTTTAATTAATAATACAAATAATATTTAGTATAAAATATAATGTGAAATAATATTAAATCCCTGATTATTGAAATGTAGAGAATAACTACCATGATGAGGGCTGTGCATTGATGTATTCATAGTACACACAATGAAATAAAGTATTATGATTCAGAATTACCAACTGGGATTTTAGATTAACTAATTCATCTGTAGTTTTCCATTGGACACATAAATGGTAACACCTACAGTGTTAGTAAGTGGAAACATAGACTTGCACATTGGTACTTAATTAGTTTAAGGTTGAGTTGTAGTTTTTTAAAAAAAGATGTCTATATTTTTAAAACTCTGAGGTTGAAAGTTGGGCTATTTGTTGGTAATTCTGCGGCTTTCAAAATCTATTGCTTTATAGAGTACATTCTTCCTTTTTTATCTTTTTTTTTTTATCACAGCTTTTAATACAATAGATTCTGTATATAAAAATATCAGGCAGGTATTTATCAATTAACATTCCATCTCTTGTTCTCTCTGAAATATTTATTCAGCAGCTATCTCGCTCTAGGCATTGTTTTACTTTTTATTGTCCCTCCCTAGTGTCTCTCCATTCGCAGTTAAATTGAAATACATAACAGTGATAAAAATAGGATTCTCATCTGCTTTATTTTTCATAACTCTTTATGCTGTTTTAGGCTAGGTATAGAAAAGTTCCTCATAGTTAAGTAGCAGTGCAAAGAAACAGTTTATTCTGACTCCTGTGTTGATCTAAAAAAAAGGTGTTTTTTCTACATAGTTGAAATCCACCAAGAGGTGAAGTTCTTAGAAAATTTGAATGATTTCATGGATGTCTGAAAGCTTTAAAGATGAAAGATCCAGCTTTTCTTCCTGATTAAGCTATGAGAATGATGAGATGCTGTGGGCTTTTTCTACTTCAAAGGGTCATTCAAATATAACTCTAAGGACGGATGCCATAAAACTATTTCCAAGTAGTTTGATAGAATGAATTCCTTTTGTGTTATGTGGAAGGATAAGGAGGCTGTTCCCCTTGGCTTGTTCTACCTGTTGTTGTTCTGGACATTCAGGGCAGCTTTTAAAGAGGTACCTGCTAAGCCTCTGAACCTCCTAAGTAGTAGGAGTCTGACATCCAAAATCACACTAGTAGCACTCATTACTTTTGATATAATTCTTGCAGACAATTGCCTTACATATGGTATCATTTAGGTCATATCAGGAATAAACGCTGCTTAACAGATGCATTAGGGTGTGGAAATCTGGCCTCCATGGGATGGGTTCTGTCCTGGGATGTTTGGGACCAGGTCCTATCAGCTATGGGAGAGCTGGCCTGTTACAGCAGGGAAAGTATGGGTCAGTGTTGTTTGGCATTGCTACCTTTGAACAATTCAAGGTTAAAAACATGAATTTCCAAACTTGTTACATAGAGATTTGAATGTCAATGGCTGGTTTTGACATTTCGAATACAAGAAGCACTGTTTCAGGGTGAACTCACGCAGGCTGAATATGACCAACTCCCCCTAACAACAGCCCAAATAAAACACTGGTGATAGAGCTATGAAAAGCACCATTACAGAGCTTTACCAAAATGAAATGAAGAAACTCACAACAACAAAGTAGTTAAGGAAACATTGGTCTGAATATGAGGAAATTGTGATAAAAGAACTTATCCGAGACTTAATAGCAAATTCGTAGCTGAACTGGCTTGTTCAGTCTTGGCACCTAGTCTGTACTACAATAAAACATTCTGGTAAAAATAAATTTCTGCATGAATACTAGTACTATGAAGAAAATAATTCCAAGTTCATTTCCCTAGGATCTATACAAAGTTAAGTTAAATGCTCATAGAAGTTTCTCTTGTCACTCTTTTTCTATATGTTAAAATCGTCAGCAATATTTGGCTTGATCGGTCATTTATTTGGTCATTCTTGGCAGAGAAGCCAGTCCTTTTGGATGCAATTTAATTGCTGGGACTGATGAGGATGTTACAAACTATCTCTGCTCCTATCAACTTTGGGCTTCACAAGAGCATTACATTTATTTTAAGTTATACTTTTTCCATTGCTATTTTATTCCCTCCAATATAGATTTCCAGTGCTTCTATAGCCCTGCTTTGTCTTTGATCACTGTAATAACTTTACAGAATAATTGAAATAATTTATTTAAATAGAAAACCTTTCTTTTTAATGTAACAGCTATGATGAATGTACTATTTATCCAAGGACTGTGACATAAGGTAATTTTATTTGCCATCAAAGCTAATCAAGACTGAAAAAAAAAATCAGTATTAGTAAATAATTGCAGTTCTAAAGAAGGCAATGATTTAAGGCTTATTTTAAAGTCATCTGGAGGTGCATTATTTGCCCTGTGTTTTTACCCTTGCAGACTTGCCATTTTAAAGAGTATTCATCTCTGAAACTAAAATAGGTGAAACTAATTCAGTATCTGGATGCCTCATGCTCTTCTTAAATTTAACAGTCTCTGTTATTTTGTGTTAATTTCCAGGGGAAACTCAGAAAGAATATGTTGGACCCTTCAGACCTGTTAGTGGAGGAGTTTCCAGGGTTGTTCCTCTGCAGCAGAGCTATTGCTGGTTTCTTTGTCACCTCTCTGCAAAGACTAAAGCTTCTGCTCTGGACAGCAGAACTAAAGGTATTTTAATCTTTATTCATTATTCCTTGTGACAGACTGGTAAAAGTGCAAGCATTTCCAAAATATGTCTAGTCTCATCTCGTGTGACAATACCCACAGCCAGATCACTCACCAAGCAACAGCTAGCAGCAGTGTTCTCTGCACTGGGCAGAAGTTACATGGGACAGCAAACAATTTGGAAAAGGAAAGATGCTAACGTCTGAAATGTACTATATATTCCCTTTCTGCCTACTTAATTGGGATCGGGTGTCCTAACTGACATGGAAAAAGCAGAGATTTTCAGGAAAAAAAATGGAAGTGATTCATAACAGTAAAAAATTCTAACTTCCTTGTCTGTTGATGACTGATTGCTTCATAGGCTTTCTTACTTGCTTTTGTCATCATTTTGTCCTAAATCTTGGAACGATTTGAATTTTGGTTTAGAGCTTTGTACAAGATAGAGTGCAACATACTGAAAGATTTCTGCTGACTTCATTGTGCTTTGGAGCAAGCCCTTTTGATGGCATTTTCCATATTTGCTTTCAAATATTCCCTCCTCTGGCATCCTAAATTTATGTTCCTGATAAAAATCTCAGGGGTTACAAAGGCCTGAAGAGTAATTTATGCATTTCTGTTATGTTGCAGTGGCTTCAGTATATCACAAGGGCATTATTAAGACTAGTCACTATATTTCTCAGTCTGAAATCATTATTAAGTGTGTTCTTAAGGGACTGATGCAATACCACTAAAATCAGAATTAAAAAATTACTTTGATTTTACTCTTGCCAAACAGAATTTCTCCCACTGAAATCCTTAGAATTTACGGTCAGCTAGAAATGGAGAATATTGAGAATTTGGCTTGATAGGAAATGAGTCAGGCCTTTAGGATTTCAGTTATTTAGTAGTAAATTCCTCCAAAGAAAGTATTCAGTTTACTAATATTTCCTGACTGAAACATGTTTTGTAGGATTTGGGATGTGGAGTTTTTTGCTAATGTCATGACGTATTTCAGTTAATCATTACGAACCATGCCAAGATAAATATTTGAATTGTATATATTCATTGGCATACATTCAAGTGTAGTTCTAAATATTTAGTGGCAGCCCTGCCATTTGTAAATAGGCTACACATGATTTGAAAAACTGAGGATGTGCTGATTGTTGAGGAGGAATCAGCATACTTGCACCATGTGAAAGGACAGGTGTATTTTATCCAATTAATTTAGCGAAGGGATTGTTATTCGGAGTTTATATTGCAGTGAGAGAGAGCAGACTCTTCTCCTTATTCCAAAATTAACTGTCACTCATCCTCACACCTGTCCGAGACTGACATAATGCTAACTGGCAGCTTGCTAATGTCTCAAATGGCTGCCGTGCTTTTGAACTCCGCGGTGGATTTCTCACTCGTTGCGACTTGCGCTGTTCCTCCTGGGTACCAGAAGCGCTCCTAACATCCTGTGTAAAAATACAGGGAGGAATACTTTGGGCTCTCCATTACGCACAGGTATATAGCCCAAGTCTCCTGACAGCTGAATAAAGCTTAGTCTGTTTGTCTTGCCTAATGTCTATTTTAGCAGTCAGAGTGTTGAAATGCTACCTATATGTTTCACATGGAAGAAGGAATAGAGTTACATGCCGACCTCAGACAAAACTCAAGGTTTTCCCCAACTGTGAACCAACCGTTAGGGACATTTATGTTGTAGCTGAGCTGGGGATGAGGAAGAACGAAGTAAAGAACATTCAGATGCCCTAGTTTGGGAAAATACTCCAGCACTGTAACACCTATTGATACAACCAGCCCCAATTCCAGAATCTTTTGTTTGTGAAATTCTGTTTTGTTTGCCACATCCAATTGCCAAACTGCCAGAAAGCGGCAAGCCAGGTGGGTGCTGGAGGAACTCACAACTTCAAGAGACTGTTCATGCTATCAGCAGCCGATTGCACCATAAAGCAACTAAAGAGGTTTTTTTTGCTCACAGCTTCAGATATTATTTACATGAATTAACAACTAATGTCTTCAGATATTTTGTAAAGTTGGGGATGAAAAAAAGGCTTCTCGCTGCGTGTGTATGTGGGATTGGAATATAGGCATCTCACACGCGTATTATTTTGGTGCTGAAATGGATGTGGCTCTAAAAGGGTTTTATTCTCCAATTTTGAATTTCTGTTTCTTTTGTGGGCTGTTCTGAAGATAGTTCTCCTGAGACTTCTAGGACTGATTCCATGATAACAGCTAAAGCAAATGCAACTCCTTTAACTCGTTTAATACATTTCACTATTTGAAGACTCTGTGGCTGTATGTGGTTCTGCTGTATGGGGGCGTGTGTGAAGCTGGTCAGGAACAGCACCCTTGTAACAGAACTGTCAGCTGTGGCACACCTACCGCACAGCCAGCACGTAACCCCCGTGACAAACAAAGCAATACGTGCATAAATAGCATCTCTGTTATGTGTGTGTCACACCAGTCCTTAAGAAAATACCACTTCCGACTCCACTGTAGATAAATAATTTTATTCCATCCCAGCCACAGATGTCCTGAAGGAGACACTAAGGATTTCTTTGCATGTTATGAAGAAAAGTAAGTCAGGAAAAACAAATTATATGTTGTTTTCTGATCATGATAAACATATTTCCAGAAAAAGTAAAAGAGTTGGGCTATGATACAGAATGAGTAGGAAGAAATGCAAGTGAAATTTACCAAATACCTACGTAAATTAGAATTAATGCACTGAACAGATTCAGTTTAACAAGAGTGGGCTGATTTGAGAAACTGATTATGATTTGAATATTAATTTTTGAGGACAGAGAAATAATCTAGAAGCATTCAGAGACTGTTTTTGTACACATCACAACGTTTTTGCTCATGACTAAATTATTACAGGAAGACATTTCCATGCATTGCCTGCACTCAGGTGTCTGTCTAGGCGCATGGCATTTTTTTTTTTTAACTGAAGGATAACCTATTTGAAATGCATTTGCATTTGCTGTGGGGCTAAGGGAAAGCTGCTTTGAGCTTCCTGTATCAAGATCCATGCCATTTCATATTTTTAGACCAAAGAACTTTCTTCAAAGAGGATAATGGTCAATGGTAAGATCTTCATTGACTTATCAGAGGAATCCCTGTTTTTAAGTAATTAATGTAAGTAAGGCATATTGAAAGCATTCTGCAGTCAATTTCAAGACTAGTTTGTCAACCCTCAATGGTAAGAATGGGAAATTGTAAGAAAACAAGTCTGAAAATCTTTACTCATAATACAGGAAGTCTTTCAATATTAAAGAGTGAAATGGCTACACTTGAGTCATCTTAATGGTATCACATCCTGATGTCTTCCATTAGAACCGTTACAAATTTTAGGAGCTGACAGCTTGAAAATCTTACTGGGGGGAAGAAGTGCCGTTGAGACAGATGAAACACTGAAAGACTTCAGGACATAGTCGTGAGAAAAATAAAAGCTCTGTCTTGCGAGGGTTGTAAAACCTTTTTGTTGTGTTCTGTTCTCCCAAGAAGCACATATAAATGGTTTGAGAATGAATACAAAGAAGGATTCGTACAGAGCTTAGTGCACAGCAATAGGGTTGTGGAAGAGGCATGAGCTGAAGGACATTTGTACAGGCAGCCAAAGCCCAGAGCAGGACAGAGGTAGGCATAGTTTGCAAGGAAGGGGAGGACTGTGCAGGACAGGCCTTCGTGGCTGAAACCATCTGGTTCTAGATTTCCATAAGAAATCCTGGATTCCATAAAAGCAGTGACAAAGACTCCCTGGATTCCTGACGCTTCCCTATCTGGATCATTTGCGTGCTTTACTGGGCATCCATTTGTGGACTGGGCAATGCTCATGTGGTTGTTTCTAAATGCTTCCTCCTAACCATCTTGCCTCTTCCCTGAAGGATTAGGAACCCATATATTCATGTTTCCCAGTTCCAAAGTGCTTTTTGTGAGAGAGTGTTTAAACTGTACACTTACCTGATAAGCCACTTCCACAGATTTTCCTGATAGCTGTTAGCACAGACCTATCATAGAGAAGCTGCCAAACTCCAGCTGGATTGCTTGAAGCAACAATAATCTAGAGGTCTAGTTAATGTAATTTTGATATTATATTATAAATGCTATCAACACTCAGTCTGAAGACAAATCCAAGCAGATATGTTTCCGTTGCAATATTTTATTTTCCATATTTGTCTGTGTATATACAGAACAAATGTATTTCACAGTTTGTTTCCAACTTTTCCACTCAATTATTCTGTATAAATAGATATACTTTTAAATACATGACTAAGGAAATTATACGTATGTGTCAATACCAGGAAATGCCACCAATGAGGTTAACAGTTCAGAAGAAAGGGTTAGAAACATCTGTACATATATAATTTTATAGACCGTTTTCTAAAATTTTGAAAACGGTAATGAACTCACCCTTTGGTACACTGCTGTTAACCCTTCAGTGGCCACCCTAGCTGTTTAAATGCTTTGTCCAGTAAGCGAATGGAAAGCGCACACTGTTGGCCACAGTGAACTTGGCGTTCAGCTTGGGAGTGGATCAAAAAGCTGCAGTGGTGCCAGCATCAAACTTGTCTGGCAACGTCCTGGGAGCTGCAGCCTCCATACGTGCCTGTGCCATCCGTTGCCCCCCAGCTGCTGAAAAGGGCCGTCCTTTTGCTGCAGGTGGCTGGAGGTTTTTGTTTTCCTTTAGGGAATCCCCTTTAGAAACAACAACGACAAAATGCTGCTTATTGTTAGTTATCGGGTAGCATCAGCGTCGGAAGACGTCTTCTCGTCCTGAGCCCCGGTCTTTCGCTGGGAATCCTCTCTGAAGGTGTCTCCGCCGCCCTCAGGCACACGCACACTCTCCCCCCCCCTTCCATGTCTTTTTTGACACCGAGCAGCAGCCTATCGGATTGCTACCAAAGGATGGGGTCAGGTGCTCCCCCCCTTCTTTTTTCTTTTTCTTTCCTTTCCTTCCTTTCCTAGGCTGCTCTTGCCGTAGCATACACCCTCCCGAGGGGTTTGCCTGGATCATTTATTTATCTTGTGCGCATTAAGAAACCACCATTAGGCTTTGGTGGGAGGCGCCTTACTTTCTGCGCGCTAGCCTGCCTCCCTTGCGCTGCGATAGGAATACACAATTGAACAGAAGCTGCAAGCTTGGCAGGAGCTGCCTTCTGCGTGCCTATTTATTTGCCGGATCCGTATTTTTTGCCGACTGGGTCATTGCCGCCCCCCCTCCAGGGCTTCATCTTAATTTTTTTTTTTTTTTTTTTTTTTTGTTTGGGGTTTTTTTTTTTTTTTCGGGAACC
>NW_009260182.1:612834-619719 GCF_000687185.1 Egretta garzetta | reverse complement strand
GGGGGTGTCCCCCGGCCCCGTCTTGCCGTAACTTACTTTTTTTTTTTTTTTTTTTGAAGCAGAGGAGGGGGCTAGTTCCCCGACTGCTGCGCGGTGGCTGGCTCTTCCCACCCTCCCAGGCACAAACCTAAGGATTTGGGCTAAATCTGAAAATTCGTTTGGTCTGGGTGGATTTTTTTTTTTTTTTTGAAGCAGAGGAGGGGGCTAGTTCCCCGACTGCTGCGCGGTGGCTGGCTCTTCCCACCCTCCCAGGCACAAACCTAAGGATTTGGGCTAAATCTGAAAATTCGTTTGGTCTGGGTGCATCAACTTTCAGCTTCTCGTAAAGGTTATCTAGGACAAATGCAATCTGTGCCAAAAGAACTTCTGTGCGGTGCTATTTAGTGAAATGCTCAATTATACTGTATTACAGTCATCTTCTGCGTTTTCTTGGATGCAGTATGGGAAATGAGAAGCCGTGTGTCCTCCATTAACTCTTAGTTGCTTCTGCTAGGAACGTCAATTCAATTGAATGCTACCACCTGAATTGCTTTTACAGCCCAGGGCTCCCCTTTTGCATGCTAATGTATGGCTATTCCGCTAGAGGATTTTGTTAGCAAGTCAGTTGAACTTTATTTTGTCCATTAAATCTATTTGCTGATGAGCCCCGGAGCAGAGAGTATATGCAGAGCGAACTGATCTTGTGAATTGACAAAATCGGGAGAAGAACAGCAAATTGGACGCGTATGTGTGGGTGGGTGGGTGTGCAGGTGGCGGATGGCTGGGAATGATTACGAATAAAACTATCATTAAATCAGAAGAGCAAACAAGGCAGTAACTCACTTCCCCAGTGTCTGCTACGTTAATTGAGAGAGAACCATCCCTTACAGGTGTGTCTGAGCCTGCTTGCTCTGTAGGTACAACCTAAGGAAGTCAGGTGTTACCAGAGAGAAAATCTCTTGTGGAGCTGAACCCTACCCATTTCACTTAGGTGTAGGGAGCTGCATACGGCACTTCTTAAAAACAAAACGGCAAAGGGAGCCTGATTTTTCAACCTGTGTCTCTGTTTTCAAGCCTTGTGTGAAGCAGATGTGTTACATGCTGTCTCAAACTGCCGTGACCTGTGTGTGGCTGAAATGCTGCCTGGGCTTGCCAGGTGGGATCTGTCGGGGTCTAAATGTTCCCTTGCAATCTCTTCCTTTCTCCTCTTTCTGCCTTTTTGGGTATGTAAGAGAAATCCACAGCAATTTCCGCCCATCTATGCTGTCTCCTTAGAAGGTATGGAAGGCAGAATATCCTGATGAATAAATAATGTTCAGCTGGCAGGACTCTCCTCCATGCAAGACACACAAAGGAAGAAGAAAACCCACAATCTTGAAACGTTCCTGGCAGTTGCAGAGTCTCGTAACTATTATTTGTTTTAGGGAGACTGCTAATACCTTTTACAGCAGGGTGTTTCCCCTCATTAAATACAGCTCGGTTATAGGATGAAATGCAAGAAGTGCAAATCCAGCAGAAATTGACCCTGTTTGGGCACGTTGATAGCAGAGATTATCATTAATGGAAGATTAAATAGATTACATAAAAAAGGATTTGAATTTGTAGGGCGTGTGGAAATTTTTTTTAAAGCCTACAGCTGTACTTGCCTGATACATACAAGCATCTCTGAGGATACATGTAAAATTCTCTGAGGCTGCAGTGTCCACTGGAGGGGAGAGGGAAAAGAAACGCAATCTTTCTGCCATGAACCGCTGACATGGTGTGACCCCAAAGCAAGTATCTGCATCTGCCACTAACAGCTCTCAGGAAGAAAGGGAGTTTTTTAAAACAAATTCATCCTCATTTCCCAGTTTGAGCTGCGTGTTCCTTCTGTGCCCGTTGCTCCAGCTGCTATTGAAATGAAAGTCATGGATCCCGTTGTACCCTGTGAATACAAATCTGACATGACAAATCTGATGGCCCAGCTTTCAAAATAGCACACACCCGTGTGTGATCCTCTGGCTTGGCAAGGCACGTATGTGGGCAGGAGTCATAGGTTATTTAGCATTTCACAGCTTTTAAGAAAAGAAGCAGCTGTCTTTATTTATACTGGTTCATGTTACAGTTTATTTAATTGTTTTAACATGTTAAAATGGACTCAAAATATGACTTGGGAAAATGGAAGGCAAATCAGGAGTTATTTCTCCAGAAAGCCGGATGATTGCCCAGCTGAAGCAAATGCTGGTAAAGCCTTTTCTCTGTGTGTGTATTCATCCGAGGAGATGTTGTGAAATCTCTCACTTTTTTGTGGGTGTGCATAATGACAATAATTCTTGGTTGTGTTTCACTCAAAGTCAAGCTATCTGTTAGCTGTCTTGAAAGTTCTTGATGAAGATCCTTCAGGTTCTGACTAAGCAAAAGCCACTTACTCATCAAACCTCGCTCTGTGTCTTGTGCCTGCATGTGTTTCTCATGATCATGCACGGACTGTGGCTTTTCAGCGTGAACCTCTTTATCCAGTGCTCAACATAAAAATCAATCATTGGTTTAGAAGGATAGTCCGGCCTGTAGATCAGAAAAATCAGCCAACTGACTGGAACACACCAGTGAGGTTTTATTTTTATCAAGCCATTGGTTTCATTTCTAAAGAGTCATGCCCTGATTTTTCCAATATGCATTTTTCATGGTGTTCTGGGTTCTTCAGTAATGTTATTATCTTTAAATTGAGATACTGTACTTACAAGAATTCCTGTGTGAATTCAGCTGTGAAATAGCACTGTGGTTTCTCTTGTGTTCATATGACCAAAGGCTAATGCAGAGAACTGAGGTCAGGCAGGTGGGGCTCAACTAATGCATAGTAACCAAGGAAAGAGATGTTACAGAACTCTTAATCGATATATCTTGTGAAGTCCGATTGCGACCTTTTTTTTTTTATGAGTCCAGACTGCTGCCTGAGTATGCTTTGATTTCTTGCTAAAGATTTTCTGGTCCAGTCGTTTATCCCAGTCGTACCTCTGTCTGCTGGTATGCACGGCATGGGTTCAAGTAACAAGCATCTGGCAGCTGAACTGTTACCAACACTGACATTTTGGTAAAAGCTGTTTGTTTTATTTTGCACTGACTCAAATATCTTTTTCACATTAAGGATGACACTTAGATGGAACTGCGGGGTTTTCACCAACTGGAGGGTGTTGTGGGAGGTGCCAAACCGTAGTAAAACCAGACCTACTCTTCCCAGAGCTCTAAAACGTTCTGCCAACAAATGACATGTATCTGTGAACACTTCACGTTATGATCATGAGCTGTCATTGAAATCAAGGGGAGCATGCATGACTATAAAGCATGTGCCTTCGGCATTGACTAAGATTAATGTCAGTTATTTATCAATTTGTAATGCATCAAAAACTGTTGAATTGGAAAAAAAAATACTGAAGCGAACAACTGGGAGTTCTAAAAGCATTTGCTTCTTCCTCGTTCCCACTTACTTTCTATTCACATACCATGACTCAACGTACCACAGACATGATTAGATTTGTGTTTCCCATCTTAAATACTTGTCAACAGGAAGGCTACTGTCAAGATAAAAATAATAAATACAGAATTGTAGTCACACCACTAAAGTGGAAGTTATTGTAATTTTATTTTTCATATTTTACAGCTATAACTTGCTTCATCTGTTTCAGTGAAGTTGGATGACACTGGACTTGATTCCGTTTTCCATTTATAATC
The DNA here is from genome assembly GCF_000687185.1 of Egretta garzetta. Taxonomy (NCBI): domain Eukaryota; kingdom Metazoa; phylum Chordata; class Aves; order Pelecaniformes; family Ardeidae; genus Egretta; species Egretta garzetta. The sequence goes on along the minus strand of NW_009260182.1, from coordinate 616,032 downwards.
CCCTGTATAGTTAGGAACTAGCGTGCTTACCGCTGAGTTCCTAAGGAAGCGGAATGTTTAAATAGAAGTCCCGCTCACAGACAGGTACATTGATTCTGTTCAGATATATTTCCTCTGTGTTCCTTTTATTGAAGTGTTTGTTGGAATCCCATGACCTAGGAGAGCTTTCACAGCACTGGTATGATGGGAGGAAGGGATATGGCTGAAATTACTCCATGCTGCCTTTTAACCCTGAAGAAAATTCTTTTGGGGGCTGTAAGGATTCTCATTACATTGATTTAACCTGTGACCACTGGTAAAAGCAAAGCCTTGCATTTTATTTGGCATATTTTTTTTAGCATCTATACAAGGACATTATGTGATATATTATATGTTGACAACAGAATACCATTATTAAATTAAAGTATTGATTCATTGTAAAGTATTATGCTAAAGTAATGTCAGTGGTTTGTCTAAACCCACAGAAAATGGAAATTAAAAATTAAAGCAAAAGACCTGTCTCTATCTACAGTATTGTGTCTAGTGTTGCAGTACATTTATCATCTGACTCATTGCTTTGAAACCTCCTGCAAAGCCCGGTAAATACATGGATTGGTATGGATTTGGCTTTGACTTTATCTTTAAATTCTATAGCTCATGTGGCTTTCAGGAAATACCTAGAGCATGCTAGTGTTTGGTTTTGCTGGTTTCTCCCATGACTTCTTTTGGAAACAAACTTCACAAGGAAAGGGGCCCAGTAAAATCATACCTGGCCAGACATATAAATAAATAAATAAACAAACCCCACAGACTTTTGGATGTCTCTGAGCCTGGTGGTTTCATTTTGAGATTCCTTGTGGTTTGAAGAAGTTTTCAGTATTCCCATCTTAACTGTGTACCTGTGTGCGTGCACACGCTCACACTTGCAAAACACAAGCGGGTATTTGTGCATTTGCACAGTACCCGCGTGCGAGGAGGATCAGGTCCTCAAAGCCTGTGGTAACCTCAGGACCAGTCTTTGCTAAGCAAGACAGCTACTTTGGCTGTGGTGCTTGTCCTTGCTGTGCAGTTCAGAAAAGAAACCTGGAGGTTTCATTGTAGCTGCCTGGACTGAATGCCAAGCTGTAGTGCATCTTCTTTAATTTGGGAGTCTCTTTCAGGTTCTGCTGTGTGGAAGGGATTTGTCACCACTGTTACTATTAAGCATAGGTGCATTTTTTTGCATTACAAGAGTAAACACAGTTAGGAAAAACAAGAAGGTACTTTATGTTATGGAGGTGTTTTCTTATTCTGAAGGACTTAGTTCTTGGATCGATATGGTGAGGGTTAGAGGTGTCACTTAATAAAGCGGCTGCGCTCCAGATCAAAACTGGGGCTGTGTTTTCGCATTGCTCAGAACTAAATTTCCAAGGCGGACAGCTCTTAGACCTGCTTTTATACTTTTACCTTCCCCTTCGTACCTAATCTCAGGCCACTCCACTAAGTAAAGTACAGCTTGAGTGGAGGAAAGTAGCTCCGTGCGAGAGCTGAGCAGACAGGCTTGCCAGGCGGGGGCACTTCTGACCAGGACAAGAACAGGGGATGAGCATTCAAATGGACTTGTAGGTAACACAGAGAAGGTAAATGCACAGAGGTGGAGAAGTGCTTTCTGAGTGCGTTTTTCCTTTCTGTCACTAGGGTTTCTGGGGCCCCTTGGTAAAATGCATTCAAGAGGAGAAAAATGAATAAAGCAGCCATGAGGAAAATTAAAATAGCAACTGTATTTATGAATTTCGGTGTTCTTTTCACAGAAGAAATCCTTAATTGGATCAACTCTTCCTGGTGAATTTTGGTAATAGCAGGGAAAAACACATTTATGAAATGCTTATGCTAACTGTTGAAATGTTTCTTTCTGAAACTTTATCAATACACTCAATATTACTCTAGTAATATTTAAAATTATAGATAAAATAAGTAAAACCTACAAAATTCTTCCAGTATTCCATCTTTTCTGTCCTCCAAGGGCAGTATTTGGATTTCCAAACCTGTGTTTCTCATGTAGCATGTATGTAGGAAGATTCCATGACTTTCAGGTCTTTTTTACAACACATTACTCCTGATTTTGTTTTGTTTTGTTTTGTGGTGTAGTTCTTATGACTGCTGACTGTAGGAGACAAACTATTCAGCTTCAGAGATAATTCACTTCATATCATGTTTAGTAATTGATTTTTAAGTCCAAATTGATTATGTTTTTTCCTCAGAGTAATTTGATTTTTGTATTTCTGCAGAATTAAACCTTTGGGAAAAGCTCAGGTGGAATGGGAGAGGCACACTGTGCAATAAAAACCTAACTAGGTAAAAACATAGAGTGGAACTTTGGTCTGAAATACCTGAAGAAATTCCTGCTTTAGTCCCTGTAAAATAAGCCCAAGAACTTGCAAAGTATCCTCTTTTTGCTTTAATGTCTCCTTTTTGTTTGTTACTTTTTGGTATTATGGCTTTTCTTTTCCTTTTAATGTTTGAATTAATCTCTTGGCAACCCAAGGCCCCTACAGTTGTGTCCCATCCCTGCTCCCTGCTGGTATTTTACGCTCATAGGGAAGATGCACATTAGCAATGCGTATATATTGGTGATGTGGTAGGTGCTCTTTGTAGAAAAATGAGTTGGTATTTTAATCTGTATGAAAAGACCTTTCACTGAGGCATTTTGTAACTTTGTTAGCAAAGAATTGAGGAAAAAATAACCTGATAGTATTCCATGTAGAGGTTGTGCTGAATTAAGTAGTTTGGAATCTTTGGGTTTTATGATGGGATTGCTATATGGCCCAATTTTGCAAACGTTAGGCCCAGTTTAGGGCATGCGAGTGATGCCTTTTCTCTTGTAGAGTTATGCATCTGCAGGATCAGGGTCAATTTATGTGAACAACTGTGTGAATAAATCTGTTACTGTGTCTTAGATTGCAGTGTGGATGCTTACAAAGCATGCCTGTGTAAATAAATGTACGTCAGCTTTAAAGTGCTGCTTTTTAAAAGTTGTCAGCATTAGAACTGAGTTGCTTTTTTTGTGTGCGTTTAGCACTACTATGAAAAGTATACCAGTATCTGGTTTATTCTTTGCCTGAAAGAAGTTCTGTAGTAAAATCTTTGTGTTCTGGAGGACTGTAGTTGCTTAACTGTAGCCTGTCACAAGACATGTGGGTCATGAATTTTTTTGCACGTCACTTTTAAATGTTTTCCCTA
>NW_009260182.1:573234-612557 GCF_000687185.1 Egretta garzetta | reverse complement strand
TTCCCTACATGATTTTTTTTTTCATTATTATTATGGAAAACAATACTTCTGGTTTTGTACAGTTTTTCTCTGTATTATTTCCTCAGCTAGATATATGCCAACACTGACTTTTCCCTAAAGCTTATAGGTAGAAAATATTTTCTAAAACATTAGAGATGGCAAGTTGCCTTTTAAGATTTAGTTATTTTCTGAAACCAGAATTATGAAATTATCTTCACCATGTTCATTTCACAGCATCGCTACTGGTAAAGTTCAAGATTCTAGTTCAGTACAAACTGAGCCTTGATTGCTGGCTGTTGCCAGATAGAGGGGCTATAGCGCTGTGTAACAGCAAACCATTAAATCGGTATTAATAGCAAATAGCCTCTTTTCCAGATCTGATTATTCTCTCTGATGTCAGAACTTGTAAAGCAAGTGTTTGAGATAAGATGGCGTTATTCTCTTGGAAGGGCTTTGGTGGTCTGTTTTTACTGCGATGACAAGGGGTTTTTTTCTAACGTAGTTGGCAAGGAAAGTAGAAAATGTACAATCTAGCCTGCATTGCTGTGCTGCTTCTAAATGCAATCAGGATTTTAACAAACCAAAAAACTTGTATCAAAAAGTGTTGCTACCTGCAAAATCGTGCTGCATTGTGCAATGCTAATGTTTACTTATGTCTCCCAGTTTAATGCCTAATAAAATAGCATTTCCAGTAGTGTGCTCAGAGGGGCTGAGAGTTGTAGCTAGCTAACCTTCTCAAGTGGCTGAGTAATGCTGTTGAATATTAAAAAAAGATGTAGGGAATCTTTTGTTTCCTCTCTCCTCGGTGAATTACAGCATGAGTGGTCAGAGGGTTATCTTTAAAATAGTACTAAGCTATCCCAGAAGTTTTGACTTGGGACTGATTGTGTAATACTTGCTAAACATGATGTGTTGTCTTCCGAAGGGGTGTGCCTGTTAGGGTTTATTTCAGAGTAGTGTTTTGTGGAGAAGAAATTAATTTTCTTGTTCAATCTGTCAGTGAATTTACAAAGGAGAAGCAGGGCTTTTGTTTGAAGCCTAGAGATAAGCTACACTGGAATGGTGTGGTGGTTTTCCTGCCATTTAACAGTATCAAATACGAAGACTTTGCACTGCCAGCGTTCAGTGGGTGGTGGGTTCAGGACCTTAACTGAGGGGATTATTCTGATGAGTGTCAGTGCTCCCGATTTAGAAGGCTAGAGGTACTTTTATAATTATTTCATAAGTAGCTAAACCACGTTAGTCTTTAGCCTGAAATCTGGCCCAGCTATATAAGGGTCATAGCATTGAAGTTCAGTCCTTTCAATTTTTTTTTTTTTTGTTTTTAATAACTAAAAAGCCAAAATGCCATGCATAAATACATACAGCAGTGACTTTTTCCTTGAGTGGTTTGGGTTTCTTTTGCTTTTAGATGTCAATCTTTAGGTTATAACTTATGTTAATAGAGCATACCATACATTTCACAGGGTCAGCTGCTTATTTATATACTGTATCTCAATATAGTAAAGTTGATTGTAATGAGTTTCCATCAAAAATGTTAGTCAGAAAAATACAGGTTGCAAACTATGTTTTACAAATTGTAGTATCTAACAGGTGAAAATGCTCATTGGATACTGTTTCTGAGTTTATAGCATACACACTTTTAAATTCACTGATCATCTCAAAGCAATGTAGAAATGATGCAACCTTCTGTTAAACTGAGAGTATGTACTTCTGCAAGGGGTTTGCATAGTGCATGTAGGCTCTCTTCCTACCAAAGCTGCTCTCTTAGGAGGTTGTACCTTTGCCTCTACTAATTACCTTCTGAGTTGTGAAGATGACGACCTTGACGTTCATAATGATAATAAAAACAACCCAGAAAATGCAACATTCACAGGATACTTTTAGAGTCCTAGGGTTTTTACAGTCTGAAGGCTCATTTGTACGTGGGAAGGTGAACATTTGCCACTTGGTGACTGCTGTCGCCTTGCCTTAGAGAAGAAGGGTGGTGGACGGGCAGTGGAGATGACGGGGGTGAGCTGTGCCCGTCTTGCGCTTCTGCACAAGAAGCTCCTCAGCAGGGTTTGGCCTGATCTGGGAAGACAGAGCCTTTGCCTTGGCTCTGTCAGCATTAACTGTCCTGCCTTGTTCGCTACAAAAGCACAGAGGGAAAGAAGTGTTTCTAATACCTTTTCATATCTGGAGCACATTCATTACAGAGGCTTACTTAGTCCTAAATGAAAAGCAAGAATAGTAACTTAATATTTTAAATTGGTTTTAGAAATATCTGCCTGCAATAGGGAATTCTTACAGGTTTTAGTCCTTGGATGGCTGGATTTAATCTGAATATATGAAGCTGAAATGTGTGTGATATGTTTAAGAGGGGAAGAAAGAACAGTCTGATACTGTAATTGTTATTTTATAGCAGATTGAGGAGATCACTTGCATCTACTGAATTTCAGTAATTGGGTACACTACAAGGCTTGATTACACCTTGTGTTTACATACATTTGAAAAGCTATCCTCTATTACCTTGGCAGATGTAGGGGATTTGTAGCCAGCCACAGCTTCACTGCAGTAATAAATGTGAACACGCACAGTTTGGGGAGCTACTGAGCAATGGCTCCTCATTCCCAGTTTGTTTGCAGTGCATATTTTGGAAACATGAACAGGGATTGATTCAAGTTTGATAATAATTAAAATACACTTATCCCTGATTTTAACAGTGATCATGGCTAGTGAGTGCTGTACTTGTAGAAAATGGACAGGCCTAAGCTAAAAGTCCTTGCTGTAAGGCAATTATTGTGGGTAGAGTCCTACAGTGAGGATGGGGTATGCTAGGCGATAAAATGATTAATAATTCTGGTGAGGTGTTTTATTTGCATACTGTGAGAATTTTGTCTGGTTAAAAGCTGTGAGGGTTTATTAGGGAGCTTATTTTTTTTTTAAATGCTTTTAAGAAGATACTGTAAGATTATAACTAATTAAATACATTGAATTTGAATTATTTAATTAGAGATTATTTTTCAACCATCCCTTAACATTCTAACACTCTCCTAATATTTTTTTTCAGGTTTGTAATCCTGTTTATTGATGCAATCTATATGACAGCATAGACTCTTGGACTTTTTCCTTAACAAATGCTACTTAAAAATAGGTTTACTATATGTTGTGTAATGAAATAGAATTAGAACCTAAGGAACTCATCTCATGTAACTGAGTATTCAGTGGGAGCTGTAGGCTGCTCTGCAGTTCTGTAAGAATCGCAGCAAGAAGCAGGGTAGACCACAGACCGGCACTAGACTGAATGTTTTACTTGAGAACTAATAATTAAAGCTTGTTAAAGAATTTAGAGGCCAAACATAATGAAGCTCTTCTATCCAAACATAATAAAGCTCTTCTAATTATCACCAGATTTTGGTCCAGCTCTGCATTGGCAAAGAGGTAATTAAAAGCATCTAAGTTCAGTTCAGCTCTGCATAAACAAAGGTTGGGATAATCAAAACACATAAATAAAGGAAATAGGAGGATATTAGATTAAATATGTGATATGCAATTTCAGTAGTAGTTATGGAAAATAAGTTGATGTAAAAAAAACCCAACAAACCCCAAACATAGTATCAGAGATTCAACATTCTTTCATGTCTTTGTTAGTTACTTTGTATAATGATTTCCTACATTACAGAACAAAGTAACTTTTCCCACTAGGTATTGAAAAAGCATATTCCCTAGTGCATAGATGGAGATACTTTGTGTGAAGACAGCGCTCAGGCTTGAATAAATTTCTGTGCTGCACTGTCGTCTTTGGAGCTCTGCCCTTTGTTGTTATGACTGAATGAAATTACCTTGACTTTCCACTTCCACCAGAAAAAAAAAGGTGACTTTGACAGTGTAGTGCTGTTAGAATAGCTGCTATAGAATGACTTCATTTTCACAATTTCAGCTTGCTCATTAGTCTGCAATTCATCCCCCAAAGTTGTTCAAACCTCAAGGAAAGTAACTGACCATAGATTATTGGTTACTGGAAGTTAGGAGGCCAGGAGTGGTCACTTTTTTCCTCAAGCTCAGGTTTTCTTATTTGTGAAATAAAGACATGGTGAAGAGGTACGGATGCGAAGCGAGAGGTGTGTTATAATGAATGTTCAAAAATAATAAGGAAGGAAATACACTTAACAGGTGTTATTTTAAATTTCAGAACGTACCTGATATCCTTGATTTTGCCATCGGGTGTGTGTGTGATCATTTTCAATAATTTTCTGACAGTGAGATCTGTTAGACTTTAGTCTTAAAGAGGAGGGGATGGATTTTTTAAGGCAATTTAAAAGCGTACCTCCAAATATAGCCAAGCTATATCCCTGAACAACAGGGGTGTATCTGACAGCGGAGCAGGGCTGTATGTGAGACACGCTACCAAGCCAGTTACTCTAGTTCATAATTCTTTATTTTTGTCCTGCAGGGAGTTGAATCAGGCTTGAATTTGGGACACTCATTAGGCCAAAACCTGCCATTATGACAGCCCCATTTAAATCTTTTTAGCTTAACTTTATCGTCCGTCGTCACTGGGAATTTTAGTAACTACTATGTTTTATGTTGCTGTCTTGTTATATTTTAGAACTGAAGTGTTGTTGTTGCCATATCTCACATCAAAAGGAAGAAACACTTTCAGTATGGTGTAGTCTTCTATAGATAGAGTCAAAATGCTCTCTGAGTAGGTGGGATCCTTAGCCAAATCCAAACCCAATGAGATAAGTGAGAATAAGTGGGCTCTAGCTAACATTTAAAATAAACAGTTACAAAGGAGTGACTTGCTTAGCCTAGTCTGTTGTTCTGCATTTGCTCATAGTTGACTTTTATTGAATGTAGCTATGCTGATCTCTAAGAAAAAAAAAAATCTAACAATAATAATGTATTTATTAGAGGGGATCTCAGATGGAGAATGAGGCAAGGTTTGTAGGAGAGGTATTCTAGTAGGTCAACTAATATGATTGAAGAAAATGGTAAATGCTTTTTCTGTGTCTCTGGTGAGGTGATGTAACTGATTTCATTTTTCAACCTCCTTCTGATAGTAGGTTTCTATCATCAAAAAAGTTTTAGTGTTTTTTTTAATTAACTAATTAACTGAAAATGTTTTTCATAACTTGAACTGATATACTTAGCTTTGAAGTGTAAATAGGTAAGTGTTGTCCTATTTGCATATTTAGCCTGTTGTTAGGTTTGGGGTTTAGAAACCATGTTTGTATCAGAGAAACTTACTAACGGTGGGTAAGTGTTTATCATCTTAAATTTCTCATATATTCAGATTGTCTTAGTAGTTTGGGGAGAGTTTTAGTATCATTAGTTATTACAGAAGATTAATATTGTGTTAACACCTAGGCGTATGACCCCAGCACAGACATTCACATTGAGGGCTCACTCGTGAATTTCAAAAGCCTATGTGAAATGATTTATACCAGTGCTTGAAAATATGTTTCAGTAATAGCCTTTTTAATGCCTTTAGGACATCTAATTGCCATTAAGTGGCCTAATCTGCTGTTTGGAATGGAGAGCTGGGAGTATTTTGGTTGCAAATAGGATAATGAAATGGATTGAAAACAAGGAGGAGTAATAAATGAATGGATCTGTACTATTAACAACCAGCTTGGGCTCGGCATCCTATTTATGACCAGAGTATGTCCCTAAGGTGGGATGTCTTTTCCCCAGGCACTCGTGAGGTTGACTGCAGGTAGTAGGCTGTCCGAGGACTGATCCTGTCCCTGCTGAAGTAGTACTAAAGCTATGTTAATTTTAATAGTAGTGGATTAAGCCCGTGGATCTTAATTTGTTACTACTAAAGTCAGTGGAAGCTCTGCACGTGGCCTGATCCAGGACACATTCAAAGGCGCTCAGTCTGGCACAGCTGTGCCCGACTGGAACACCCATTTTACTGAACGGTGGGCTGGTATCTGTATAGAAGGTTTTTGACAGGGTTTTTATATTCTGCATGACTCTCAGTGGTTCTGTCGATCTTGACTTGTAACACTTTGATGTTCATATAATGAAATTATAAGCACTAAAAAGTTGTTTCAGATGGTTTTGTTTTAAAAATAATATAAAAGTTACAACTTTCTAAATGGTGTGCCCCCTTCCCTTCCATGTGTTTTAGTTGTGATAGCATGGCGGGGTGCTCGGTAGTCGGGTAAGCATTAGGAGAAACTAAGTGGTTGCCTTTGAATCTTCTTGGGGATCCACAAGTGCAGCTTTGTTAATTTCATTTGTAAAGAAAGCTGCACTGTAAACTTCAGGTCTTAGAAGTAAAAAGTATGTAAAAAATCAAAAAATTAAGTTTGTGAGATAAATTTTTCAAGTAAGCTAATATTTACCCATTTTGTAAATTAAGACAGGATTTATCATCTAAACAATCGCTGCACTAATCCTGGAGAACTGAAGACCTCCTCAGTGACTGTTTTGACCCAATATTTACAAATGGCTAATGTAGGTAGACTCGTGGTATCCCAAACAATCCTGCTTGCGTCTAGTATTTTTTTGTGAGCTTCATGTAAGAGGCGTGGGTGGTTAGAATTTCCCTTCAGAAGTCTCCATTCGAGAAAAGTGTCTGTTCTTCAGAAAGCAAAGTCATTGCTGCTTCAAGTTGAAACAGTTCTACAAGAACTGAACTTCCAGAGGTTTCAAGGTCATTACTTAATAAGGATTTACATTAAAAAAAAGTAGAAGTCTCAAACTCTTTACTAAATGGTTCAGAAGAAAAAAACAGCACAGTTCTCCAAAGTCCCAGGTGCTTTCTCTGTAAACCACGTGAAACTCTACCAAATGACCGACTTCTCATGGAGTCAAGCAGTTGATTGTGTAACTGGTGTGCATAGGCACTGTGAAGTGCGTCATAGAAAGTGTGATTTTTAGATGATTTCATAAACTCACCTAAAATAAATAAAAAAAAAATTGCATGGTATATTTAGAGTTTTTATATGAATTCAAATATGATCAAAGGAAGATTTGGTACTGCACATTTTTAAAATTAACTAGTTTTGGGCTTAATCCTGCAATAGGCTTGAAATCTAAGATATTCTGCTGTATTTGCTTCTCAAAGCATAGACTGTAATAACTTATATAGAAATTTCACTGATGGGTTCTGTAGAACCTTTTAAATAGGGACATGTAACAGTTATTCCCAAGTGATGTATTATTTGGAGGACATGTACATAATAAACCTAACAGAAGCTTGTTTTCATAATTTCATTTTTTTTTTGATATATGCTATGCCACTTATGCCTTACTGCTGCAGTGAAATTGTGAATGCTGTTTTCAGTGTTCTGCCCTGATTCTTCCCTCATTGCTGTTCAGTTAAGCTCTTCCAGAAATACTCAGAGAGACCAGGACAGTAGAGGTAGGAGCAGAAGTCTTGTGCTCAGAGGGAATGAGAAAGACAGATTTAGAAGTTCAGGAGATGAGAAAAGTCAGTGGAATTGTATGTATTGTGAAGATTTAACATGCTTTCTTGTATGCCTAATTTATTATGATAAAACTCCTGCCAGTAGGTGAATTATTGAAGAGCTAAGAAGGAAATTGCCCCAGGATGATGCGCTGTGCCCACAGTCAGGTGATACAGTCTGGGATCAGTTCCCATTGTGCTCTCCAGCAGGATCCTGTAGTATTTCTCCCAGGGATTCTCCTGGCATGGGTGGCACTACTGAAGAGAGAGAAGTAATATGAGCTAGAAAACAAATTCCACATATTGTGGGCCATTTTGGTGGATCTTTTCAGTTTCCCCAACAGGAAGGTTTCCAAAGCCGGTTGAACCTGTTGTTTTGTCCGTGCTACCTCTGCACTCTGGGTTGAACGAACATTTCATTGTCATCATCATCACCTGAGCACGCTGTGCTCCACCACCCCTGAACCTTGTTGAAAATCTGCCACAAGTCTCAATGAACACAGAATCGTGCCCCAAAAGATAGTGTTCACAACATTCTTACTTTCCTTTTAGTATTATTTCATCCAAAATGCTAGTTTTCAAAAAGTGTATCACAAAGGGCAGCCATGTCTTTTAAAATTCTACCTAATAAGAAAAGAATTCTAAATTCAGAGTGTCTTGTGTAATTACTATCAAAGTCTGATGCTGGTGTTGTGTCTTGCTTCTTTCTTGCCCTGTACCATCTGTCTCGCCTCAGTTTCCATTTCTTTGCTGCTTGCTGTATTAGAGTCAAAAAGACTGCTGCAGGCAACTGCAAAGCTTACTCCCAGTTAAGCAGAGAGTAACTTTTCTGTATTTCAAATTTACCTGATTTTGAGCATTATTCTTATGGGTCTTTTCCAGTCTACAAAAATCTTCTGGAAGTCTTTGGAGAGAGAAATATTTGGAATATCTTGGCCCACTTTTGTTTGTGAAAGTCAAAGGTGTAGTTTGATATCTGTTTGTGACTATCCATTTGTACTGGTTTTGTTGTTTGTTTGTTTTTTTTAAATTATATTTTATTTTTTGGCAAATGCTCTGAAATTCACAATGAGCTTTAGAAAGTCATCTTCCAGAATCTTTTCCTGATGCTTCTTTTATGCAAGTGCTTCATTTTCTTTATAAGCGGCTCCTACTGGAAATATAAAGTTTGTAGGAGATGTTTCTTCATCATATTCTGTGGTAACGATCAATGCAGAGAAGTAATTTATTTTATCTGCAGTATCCAGAATCGATGCCTGATCTTTTAGCGGAACATCTGATTCTTCCATAGCCTTCCTGTGACTGATACACTTAAATGCCTTATTTATTGCCTTTACCTAATAGCTTTTAAAATTCTCTTGGTTTCCTGAATAATTTGCTCAGGCTAGATTTTATTTTTGAAAGGATGTATTGTCATTTAACTTGCTCTCTTCCCCTGCTGCGTTCTCTGTCTCTCAGGCAGAGGAAGAATTCCATACGTTCCTGGAGTAGATGACAATGTTGTTTGAAATTCTTACATTTTATATTCTTAGGCTTTCTCCCTGCCATTTAATTTCCTTCCTTTTTCTTTTCTTCCAACTTCCCAAGTCTTTTGAAAAGCCTTACCTATTATTTGTAATGGCTGTTGTCTTCCTTGTCATCCCCCTTTTCTGTCATATCTGAGCTGCATCATACTCTTGTGTTTTGAGTCGGCTTCTGTTTTTCTGTGAGAACTGAGTCAAAACTGATCGCCTGATATCCTCTTCTTGCTGTTCCAGAAGCAGCTGTTTAACGTGCTGAAGGTTTGCTGCTAGAAATAACAGAATAACAGACTGTAAGAATACAATCACATTTTCCCCTGCTTACTGTGTTCTGTGATCTTTTAAGTGGCCACCGTGGGGTAGAATTTTCTGTATTTGCTTGCATCCGTCAGGTAGAAAGTTGTCAAGTTATCCACTCTCCTCTGAATCTTTCCTTACCTTATTTTACAAGGAAGGGGCTGAAGGCTCTCTTCAGCTCTAACAATGTTCAAGTTCTTGTCTGCCAGAGTTTTCACGTGATCATACCATTTAAGTGAGTAATTTTTATATTATCTTCACACGTAGAGAGTGTATTTTCTGTTAGCATGGGGATAAAATATTTGAGAACAACCACCAGAAATTCATGTTTTCTTATAGCAATATAGATCTGTCTTCCAGATTCTATGGTGTGATTTATTAAATTCCATTCTTGGTATGAATATACTGCATAAACATGGCATTTTCCTAGGCATTGCGTAGTGCTCAAGTAGATGGATTCATGCAGTTGGCCTTTCCAATAAGCAAGTCCTTACCCTTCATGTTCCCTGCCAGTTCACAGGTGGCTGTGGATACTTCTGGGGTTTTTTTGCATCTCTCTGCTGGACATCTGAGAGCTGTAATTCCACTTACATGAATGATTTGTTGCCTGAGCGGCAGTCAGAGCAGCCTGACTCTGGTGAAGGATCAGGTTCCTGTTGGTTTTTCCTTCAGAAAACAAGATCCTCATTTGGAGAGAGTGCCAAGGACGCTTTGATATGGTTTCCCATGTTTTGCCACTTCTGCACTATCTTTCCATTATGGTATACTGGCTTTACAGCTGCTGGTTTTGTCTTCTGAGGACCAAATACATCACTGAGATAGCAGGCTAAATCATTCTATGCTCTCCTCAACATATGGGGTAGTTTCTGTTTCACCTGTAACTGCTTCTTAGTTATATATAACTTCTTTTGGATATAAGTATTGCTACAGTTTCACTTTGGAAACTTGTGTTTGTGGGTGAATATCTCTAACTTCAGTAGAGAAAAAGTTACGGGTTTTACTGGTTATCCAGCTAATTTTTTTAATGACCTTTCTTCACATTAGATCATTATCTGGTACTATAAAATTCTAATACAGTATTAAATTTGGGTGGAGGGGATGTGTATTCTGAATGACAGATGTCTTCAAAAACATTGTTCCATCATTTTAAAAGGGATCCGTTTTCCACTTAAAAATAAGTTGTCTGGGCTTTATGATTCTTTTCTGCTTCCCAAGGAATAAATTAAACTTCCCAGAGTATTTATTTTTATAATTTAGCACCTCTTTGACAATTTCCACTTCTGCATTTAACGTTCTCGCTGTTTTCCAGAAATTATGTTTTAAGTGAACATTTCAATGCGCTAAGAAAAGAACTTTAAGAAATACAGTAGGTTGCCTTTATTACTTAGGCATGGTATGAGCTAAGCTTTATTTTGATCACTAAGTTTGTAGTGGCTTGTTTTTCTCCTGAGCAGGTAATTCAGTGAAGAATAACATCGTTTTGAATGAAAAAGCCTTTTACATTTTGTTCACATTACTCAACATTTAGGAGAAGATAGAGCAATATTATATTTCAAAGAACAATATGGAATATTAAAACCAGAGCATTTTATTGTGTATTAGGTAGCACCATATTCTGTTTAATATGATAGCAGGATCCTTTTTTGTTTGCAGGTGTATAACATGTTCCAATACATACGAATGCATTTGTTTTTTCAGAGGTCGCATGCAGTAAAACTTCTAATATACATTGGTGAGAGAATTCAGCTAAATTCTGTTTTGTCCTCTACTTAACCGCTTTTCTTCATCATGCAATTAAAACATATCACCACAAGTCATATGCAGCCTTAATAGTGTTCTGTAGAACTCAGCATAAGCATCGATCAAGTAAAATAGTCCCTTGCATATAAGGTCATAAGTTAGAACAACACTAAAACAGTGGCATAGAAAGTACAGGATTAGTCATACTAACAAAACAAGTGTCCTAATCTGTTAAAACAAGTGTCCTAATCTTTTAAAAAGTTCTGGACAAACACCAGTTCCTGTTAAATCTACCTCCAGCTATTCAACACCAATCATCGCTGTTAAAAATGCCGTCTGGACTTAGTCTCCATTCCTTTTCTTTATCAGAAACATTGACCTATCTTTACTTCTTGAGGTATTTTACCACATAGTTGACACAACTTAAATAAGAATTGCTTTTAGATTTGTAAAGGGTTCTCTGTCATCATAAGCTTTTGTATACTTGTTTCAAAACGTGTTTAACAATTTGCCCAAAATGGTCTCTGAAAATGCAGAATACTAGTAATGTATTATCTAATTTGATAAATGTAGCCAATTATTGCTTGCCTGTTGAAAAATTATTTTTGTCAACCAATTTGTATGCCCACTTGTATTATTTTACTGTGTAATGTTTATATTCAATTGCTTTTTATAAGCTAAAAATGTTATTTTCAGAGTTACTCTCATGCAAGCTTGCAATTTCCATGGTATGCAGTTCATACAGCAGTGTGTGACCTCCAGCTTTTCTTCTTATCTTCTCTAACCTCACTGATTCACTTGAGTTATACCACTGCAATTTTTTTACCAAGATATTTTAAAGTTTTCTAGTGTGCGGGGGTATGTGGTGGTGGTTGGTTGTTTTTTTTTTTTTTTTTTTTTCTTTCTGTATTTGTCCCTTTCTATTTTGGAGATCAGAATTATGAATTAATGCAATCACAAAAGCAGAACCTACTAACTAGTCCCCTCCCTTGTCTTCTGCCCTGGTTTCGGCTGGGATAGAGTTAATTTTCTTCCTAGTAGCTGGCAGAGTGCTGCTATGGTTTGGATTTAGTGTGAGAAGAATGTTGGTAACACCCTGATGGTTTAGCTGTTGCTGAGCAGGGCTTACACCAGGCAGGGGCTTTTCAGCTTCCTCTGCTCTGCCAGGGGCACAAGGAGCTGGGAGGGGGCACAGCCAGGACAGCTGACCCCAGCTGGCCCAGGGGCTGTTCCATACCATATGATGTCATGCCCAGTATATAAACTGGGGGCTGGTGGCTGGGGGGCAGCAGGTGGTGAGCAATTTTACTGTGCATCACTTGCTTTGTATATTCTTTTATCATCATCATCATGATTATTATTCTATTCTTTTGCTGTCCTATTAAACTGTCTTTATCTCAACCCATTGGTTTGACTTTTTATTTTTTCCCTGATTCTGTCCCCCATCCCTGTGGGAAGGGGGGCAGTGAGCGAGCGGCTGCGTGGTGTTCAGCTGCCTGCTGGGTTAAACCACAACATCTCACAGTTTCTTCTTCAGGGCAGGATCGGGGATAATCTGAGGATTTGTAACACCCTGTTGCCCAGTCTTTGAGCTTCCACAAATACAGTTATATTCTAGTGTTTTGTGATCCTTACCTTTGGAAAGTTTTTCTAATGTCTAATATGGCACTGCTATTGTTGTTCTTTCTGAGGTGCATGGGTAGAATGGATCACTTCGCATCACTGTTTTTATGATTTGTTAGCCATTTGTTTTCTTTGCTCTGTGGTTGATCATTTCTGCTTAAGCATCATACCTTGTGTTTGTCCCAATTGAAGAACTTTAAGGTTTTTTTCAGATAATTATTTGCAATCAGTAATTTTTACCTCTTTGCTCTCACCCAGAACTCTAATTGAAAGTCTTCAAGGGAACTACATCCATGGCACTGGGAAGCAAAAAGAATGTCTTCCTTTAACAACATATGAGGGAGATATTAATGTTTTTACAGTTATTCCATACTTTTTTCCATCTTCATCACTGTGTTCTTCTTTCCTAAAATGCTAAGTTAGTCTTAGAACCTTATTAATTAATATCACCTTAATACTGGTTTAGCCATACCCATTTTAATAGTTGCAACTCATATAATTCTAGATGAGACAATCAAGATTTTAAGGTGAGAAAAATAATGTCTTTTTATTTTACTGTTTATCTGGAATGATATGAGCACTGACATTTTAATGATTCTATCTCCATCACTTCATAAGAGTGCTTTATACACTTTTATAATAGGAGATCATATTGTGAAGCAAAATTGAAACATAACAGTAGTCTCTTAATTTTTATGAATCTTAAGAGGTTTTTTTTTTTTAATTATAATGGTCCATATCCTGTGCTTTTTTTTTTTTTTTTTTTCCACAGCACACAGAACACACATGCCGGTGACGATATCCATCTGATCTATTTATTTTAGCTGGATTTAAAAGTTTTAGTACTTTGTATGATCTCTAATGGGTTACAGGTTGAATAACTCTAAGAAGCATTAAAGACCTGGTTTGATGACTGGTTTAATGCTTCTTCCAAGAACAATTTGTAGAGATTAGGATTTAGTGAGATATCATTGGAGGATTAGCAATTGCTTCTTAAGGCATTCTGAGTTGACAGCTAATGGATCGCTTTCCCTGATAGCTCTTTTATAGTCCACTGCAGCTGGATAAAAATCAATGAGAAAGTGAACGTAAGTTTGTTAATTTTGGTTTTAACAGATGAGTTTGGCTGCCATAGGAACTTACTTCATATGTTGTCCCCATCTAGCATGAGCTAGACAACCTCAATTAACACACTGATTAATCTGCAAATTCTTCTTCAGTAGTTTGCTTCTTGACTGCGCAGTGTAAAGGAAAGTGTTCCTGGCATGTCTGAGCAGACAGAACACGTGCCCATCAATACTCGGATAAATACAGCCTGAAGAAAAGGAACCATCTTCCTCACATTTCCTGCCCTCCCTATGTGCAAAATAAAACTGTATTTATATTAATTTTTGTGTTGGCTTTTTCTTAATCTGTGCTACATTTTGCTATTATTTGAACTTAAAACTAGTTATTGCCTTGAGCTCTACGAATAGCTGCGAATCACGACGCACATTTCTAATGTCGTCATAGAAATAACAAACGTGGTATAAAATGGCTTTATTTTTAAAGATTGATAATTGGGAGTGAAAAGAACTATGTAACTGTCAATTATGCAGGACGTTTTGTGAGGAAGCCACAGCCCTCATTTTGAATCTACTGGTATTCCCCTAGTTCTAATCTAATTTAAGCACTTTGCTGCTTAACTTTAGCTATCATGTCTGTTGAATATTGACTGTGCTTGCCTTTAAAAGTTAGTGAAACAGAATGAATACAGTCCAATATTTCAGTTGCAATATTTTCACCATTTATGTAGAAACAAGTATTTACTTATTTATTTATTTATCTATTTATTTCATGTCTTCACTTACTTTTTAAAGGTGAAAAAAATCCAATACATTTGGGAAGAGTCCAATAAAAGTGTCATTTTTTTTTTTTTTAATAGCATGAACTAGCTATGGAGCTGTTCTCTGCAGTAGGCAGGAATAAGAAAAAAGGTTTTAGTAAGAAACTTATGAAGAAACTTAATGTGTATGTTGAGTGCATAATATTTGAGAGAAAGCTATAGAAAAATGATCTAGACACCATTTTTATAAATTCAAGAAATTAATGCATGGGTGAGCTATTACAGGAAACTACAAAATAAGCCATTTTATACTACAAAAATAATCCCTTATAAACTTTAAAAAATTTTGCTTTAAGTAATAATGATCAAGAGCTTTACTTTGTAATGAAATAAAAGCTTCTGGGCTGCTGCTGTTGCAAGAAACATTTCCCGTCCTGCCATGCCTTTGATAGGATGCAGCTGTGACACCACGTTAGCAATGCTGCACCTGACTGATGTAGAAATAGAGTTGGAATTTGCAATTATTTTTGTAGGGTTTATGATGCCGTTTCATTTGTATTTTCATTTGTTTCCTGGTACTGATGGTAGATTCTCTTTGAAAGACAGCATGACCTAGCTAGCAAACATATATGCCTAAGATCTGAGTGGACATTAGAATGTGTATCTTCTCGTTTAGAAATAATTTTCTGTGGTGGACCTAGTTTAGTTTATAGGTTTATGTTCTAATATATGCTTAAAATTTTAAAACAACTTACAATACATAATCTTCTTAAAAAAACCTGGTTATACCCAAGTGGTAGCTCTAAGTGTCTTTAACCTTTGTTTTCCACAAAAGCAAATGTTAATCCTTACTAAGCCAGAAAATTAATCTAAACATAAGTCCTCCCTGTCTTTAGTCATATTTGCCTGCGTAGTTTCTTTCCTGTGTTGCTGCAACTTCTTGCAGTACCAGATTGCAAAACCATTATTCAGTTTCTGATGTGGATGCCCAGTGTGGTGCTCTCATCCATTCCTGTCTCCTGCCCCTGTAGCCTGGGGGATGCTCTAAGGGTTTGCGACGCCTGCTGATGTGCCCAGGGCTTGCTGCAGCACCGGCCCGCTTGGAGCATCAAGCACAAACTAAAATCTTTGATGTCATCTGACGATCTCTCTGCCGTTGCCATTTCACCTGCAGATCTGCTGATGGCAGACACCTTTTAAGGCCATGTTAATGCTAGAAATAGTTTATTAATTTTAAAGCAATCCAGTGATTAATCTGCTGTTATTAGTAGTACAAAAATATTTGGCTTTAAGCACAAACTGGGCATTGTTGCTATATCAGTTAAAAAAAAAAAAAAGTTTGGGAAGTATTACTTTATCCCTAACAATAGAGAAACTTGTCTGGAGCTTCTTTATGGAAGTGGTCTTCAAATTTAGCAGCACTATGAGTGTCTCGGAGCTCTGTGATTTAAGTAGGACACAAAGTCCAGCTTTTTAACAGGGCGAGGGGTGGTGCATCGGTGATCCCGCAGCTCGCATGCTTTGGCGCATTTTTGCCTTTACGCACTGAATTCAGGCTGTGTCTAGCTTCCCTTGCAGAATTTCTGTAACTCATCAGTGGAGACTATTTGCTGGCTGAAATTTTTGGTAGCAGAAGCTTCTTCAGTGTAGTAGACAAGTGAAAACATTATGCACGAGTGGAGGCTGAAACCCTGAACTTTCAAACTAGAAACAGTTTTCCCAGCCATACATAGATATTTGAAAGTGAGGACTTGTGGTTGTAGGACCCAGCCTAGTATTTGGTAGTGTATAAACATCATCCTCAGCAGTCTTTAAAACAAATATTTAGAGGCGACTGTTTTCAGTAATGTTTATCAACTTTGAGACAATCTGTACATTTCTACAACACTACTAACTTTTAATGGCATGTAGGGATACATGTAAAGACCAAAATTGGTGCTTGTCTCAAACCCTTTTTAAAGCTTTGTTGTACATTTCTATGACATTCCCAGTAGCCTCCAGTGACATGTACAGATACACATAAAGAACAAAGTTTGTGCTTCAATCTCAGATAATTTAAAAAATTTTGTTGCAGACCTGATGTCTGTGTGTGACATTCCAGTAGGAAAAGTCTGTGCTCAAGAATGAGGATTTTCAGAAGTATTTGGATTACTGTATGAGCCCACTCTTAGAAACAGGTCTTTAGTCAGACTAGAGAGTCCTCTGAAGGACGGCATCTTTGGATGCCATCTTTGGAAAAAAACATTTCTTGGTTCTTACTTGTAAATTCAAACTCTTGCTGATTGTTTTTATTTGAGATCACGTGTGAGCTGTAAACCGTAATTCATGAGTCTACCCTAATTCAAGCAATGTAATTCAGTTTAAACTGTAAGTATTTGTACCCTGTATCTAACTGATATTTTTTCCTTTTCCCCCTGAAAATGGTGACATCTGAGTTCATAATTTATTTCTAATGCAATATAAAGACCATTTTTTCTAAAGAAATTAATCAGACAGCTCTTAAAATTTATCATGGGGTAGTGTTTGACTTTCACCCCAGATATTTTTTTTTGTTTTGCTTTTGGTAGGTAATGAAGGGAAGATGCTAGTCAGTCCTATAAATCAGAAGCACTTAAAAATATAAAAAACTTTGTTCACTATTCAAGTTTTCATACCTTTCCAAATAATCCTTCACCTGCTATAAAATTTCAGCTTTTGGGCTGCCTTACCTCCTCTGCAGTTTTAGAAGACGTGGGAAAGATGTGGCTCTTTCATGACCAGTGTTTAATGCATTAACAGGCAGTACAGGGATGGTGTTTCTCTTCCTGTTATATGCTTTTTAAAGTCCAAGTCGCCAAGGTCCTTGTACGGCTGCTGCTGAGGAATGGTTGTGTCCTATAACTCCTCTTTCTGCTTTCCTGGGAAGAGCTCAGCCTTGTTGTTGCTAAAACAGGTTGGAGGCAGCGGACTTGATGTTCTTTCTTACTGCGTTCCCTCGATTTTGGTCATTACCCAGAGATTAGTTTCAGGTCATTAGCCCAGAGATAGCCAAACATCCCATCCCTTCAGGTTTCCTATCACTTTGGTAATTTGGTCGGCAACATTGTGTCTCCTAAGGCATACTGTTTCTGGAGTTTTGTTATTTTTCTTATTTGCCTAGTAAATGTTAGTAATATTGTCACGATTTCATCTCTTTCCTTTTAGCAATTGTCAGCCCTGCGCTGATCATTTTTAAGATTATCTAATTGTATATGCAAAACATACCACTTTCTACAGGACTTAATTTCATTATATCCATGTGTAAGTCCATCATGACTACTACCATTATAAGGCTTTAATTTGGATTTTTAATAAGGGCTTTGATCCTGAAAATAATTACAAGCATTCAATTATAATAGTGCATTATCGATGTATATTATGTATGTATATTATTATGCAGAGAGCTTACTCACATGCAAGTTACTGATGTACGAGTACTTGCATAATTAAATCCTTATTTTATCAAGTTTTGGAAACACACTATTATTACCATATAAGCAGTAACATTTTTCAAGGGTACCCAATTTTCTTTTCAGTAGTGATTTAGACACTTAGAAGTCTGAGCCCTACAAGGGGAATATTTATCCTCCTAAGTGCATGTAAATGATTTTTGTGTTATGGCATAAGCCATCCCTTTCAACTTAATGTTTGTAAAATTGATTAATTCATTGCTAATAAGCATGCATGTACACACATTTTGCTTTCTTCATTACCGATGTGCAGCCTCTGCTGACAGAACATACACTTATATTTTAACTATGCACAAAACAGTATCTAACAGCTGAGTAATATAGACCCCAAGGTAAACCTTCAGGAAACTCAGTTCAGTAACGCTACATTTTTCCTCATTGCAAATTAAAAAGGTCCCTTGAAATATATCAGTGTACCTGTGTCCTTACGAAGATGTAAAGTACAAGTACATGTACTAAAACTTTCCTGTCTAGTTGGTTGGGTTTTGTTTTGGTTTTCCCTCTTTTCAGTATTTTTTTTAAATATTGAAAGAAAAGTAAGGCTGAGAGAATTATTTTATAGGAATCCAAACTTCTTTTGACCTAGAGCATGCATTTGTGTTTGGGGAGTATCCAAGAAGAATATTTATATGATTATATCTCAGCTCTCAAAACATGAAAACATGTTTCTAGTTCAGCCCAGTAATTGGTTCCTGGGGAGCCTTGTTTCCTTAGCCTGGTTTTCGAGTTAGGTGTTACTCCTCATGGACAACAGCATTTTCCTCTCCCCCGTACCCTGCCTTGAAGACAAGTAGAATAAACATAGCACGCTTCTTCACATATGGATTCCTCTTTGGGATCCTCTTTTGGGAATGAGGAAAGGACTCACATTGTCACAGGTAATAACATCCTATGAATTCTTTAGTTAGTGTTTTATGCAAAATACTACAGCTACCTTAGATTACACAGAAGACCCTCATTCTGCTGTGCTACCGTTAATCTAAGTCACGGATCACTGAACTAAAAGGTGATTATGATAATTTTATTTGATATGTAAAACCACAGTATAGTCAATGTTACAGCGTAAACATGGCATACTTGCCAGTTTAATACACAAATATATGTATGTGAAATTGAAAGCAGTTAGGAGCAAATGGAGTGGGAGGTAACACTGAAACATGAGAGTTGGGTACTGTGATCCACTAGATGCCAAAGAATACAGCTCATTAATCATGAAAGAGAACTTCTTTGGATTAAAAAAATGTGATTAAAAAGGGAAGTTAATCAACAAGGGAGTAATAAGGATGAACAATAAATAGATAAAAATGGAAAAGCTGAGAGCACTGGATATTAGGAAATGGGCAAGTGCTAAATGATACCAAACTGTAACTAAAAAAGATCAAATATGAATTATTGTAGTTTTCTTTACAAACTATTTGGCAGTAATGAAATTCTAAAAATGGCATAGGTCTAATCATGGCTAGGTTTGGTAAAGAACAGTGGAAGCAAGGCTAAAACTAGTTTTTCAAAAATACTCAAGAAGAAAAGCAAAACTGTATGTCATACAGAGATAATGAAATACTCTTGATTTTTATAAGTAACCAAGTAATACGTTGAATAATTTGGTATAAAGTTGAAAAATGTTGAACTGCAGGTCTGTCATGAATGGGTGATTTGGAATGCTTAAGGAATCACCAACAAAGGTATTAGTAAAAGTAGTTATAATATGATGTTGTAAAAGTGTGACTTAACAAAGTTCAATGGCAAGGTTCACTCTATTAATTACTACGTGGAAGAATCACACAAAGGAAAATTGGGTTATGCTTGAGTTAGAACGATTTACAGAAATACACTAGAAATATAAAGAGTAAGGAAGACCCTCCTGTTGAGTTATGAGGTTCAGAATAGACCCCCTTGCTTTCTAAACTCCTGATGGAGCTTATATGCAGCTAGGTCCAGTCTTAGTCTCAGACTTGGTCAACAGTTTATGTTTAAGGAATTTTGTGTGCAAAATTTATCAGTGTTTCATTAGCATCAATTCAGTGTACAATCAAAGTTGCTAAGACAATACTGAAGTTATCATACTACTAGGTTATGCGTGGTACCAGTTGCTTACCAAAGATCTGTCATCGGTAGAAGGTCTCTCTGCCTTGAGGAACAAACTTGAGAGACCTCCCAGCTCAAGGGGAGATCAGTGCCGTGCAGCCACGCTGCCTAGTTGGGAGAGCTCAGAGAAGGCTCACTTAGACTGTCATATTTATAGGATAAAGTGGTTGGCTTGTAGTCAAATTACATGTGATAGAAAAGGCATGCAGGAGGCTCCTTGTACCCACAACTTTCTTTGTTCCTTGATAAATGAGTCTTGGAAAAGCCACCCGCTATTCATCTGTCAACCTCATGAGTGGTGTTCTAAGCTCATATGCATCGATGCTCACTGTGTCGCTCTGCTCCTTTGTGGGTTTTTAGGACACCAGATTGAAACGAGAAGAATTCACAGCCCGGCTACAGCTCAGGCCTTTACCTCTTTCAGAGCCTGCACCAAACCAGCACCAGTCTGGTCAAGGGGTCAAGCGCATCTGTCACAAGGTCTAGGTAGCTTACACCAAAAAAGAATATTCCGTCTCTGGATAAGGAACTTTCTGAGTGACTAGTGCAATTTTTTAATCAATTAAGGTATCCTACATAGGCTCAGAAAGTCTTGTGAATGACTACTAAAATTTAAAAACCATAAATGTGGTGACTAGGATAAGTATAGGTGAGGTGAGGTGACAGCTGTTCTGGACAAATCATGGTAATGCTGATATGGGAAACAGCTGGTAGTTAAGTAGTGGTAATCTGATTGTAGTAGTGGAGAGGAAGTCTTGTCTAATTTATAATACTCTGAGAGAATCTCAGGTCTGGCTGATTTACGCCTTTGCCTTTGTATCATTCACTGAATTTCATCACACGGCATTGCAGAAAAAGGGAGATAACGCTTTTGAGTGAACAAATGGTGATCAAAATTGATGTATGTATGTATGTATGTATGTATCACGTAAAATCATGCTAAATAGGCCAAAAAATAAAACCCAGAACAATTGATCTCTAGAAGGTCTTGGGGGAACAGTCTCAGCATGGTGCTTGCTCTGGTGTATGAAGGAAAGTGCAAGTCCTTGTATCTAATGAGGGGATTAGAGATGTTCAGACGAACGCTGTATTTGAGTGCTTGAATTCTTCTCACGTACAAATATCCTCCAGGTTTGAATCTTGACCTCTTTGCACATTTTCAGTTCTGATCCCGCTCAGACCTGCTTACTAATGAGGTATAAGATCATTGCCTGAGGTGGAAAGACTATGGCACATCAGAATTCACAGTAATACTGTTTTACGCTTGAGTGGACGTAGCAGTGAAGGAGTTGCCAAAGATGCTGTGCTTGACAATTAATATTTTAAATAGGTATTGAAGATGCATGTGTGTTTTTCTGTTCTTCTCTACTCTATTACTGCATGATGTATCAAAGAAAGGGGAATACATTTTTTTTTTCCAGGTATAATTAAAAATCTGTTATGCTGCATGTTGCGCTCCACTATTTTGCAGGTGACTGTAACTTTAATGGCTAAAGATTTTCAGTTGAGCTTAGCATTAAGTTGAATTTTTTAATGAAAACCTTACTTAACATTTTTTTTGCCACTTCTTCCTTATCTTGAGGCAGATGTGTGTGGCAAATGATATCAAAAGAATCTACAGGATAACTTCTAGAACAAGAGCTGTGCTGATTATATGGTATAGTTGGTCTAAATTGCGTTGGTACTTTTAAATACATTTTCTGTATATAAAATAATGTCCACTTAGGAAGGAATTAGCTCTTCACTTAAAATCCATTATAGGTATTTCTGCAGGTTCTTATCATTGGAGCATACATCTTACCATTGGTGATGCTAATTAGTTTAAATTTTGATTTTTGGTGGTAAATGGCATGAACCGTTTGAAATCCGTGCCCTTTATAGTGAAAGGAAATACATATGACCCGTGCAACATCCATCCCTTAGTTCTTTATTATCTCTCAAAGCAGTACTGCACTGGTACAGCACTAACATGTTATCCCTGTTGTACTGTGCTAAGCAGAACCTTCTGTTTCTTTATGTAGATTGTTTTAAGAGTGATGAATCGATAACAGAAGCAGGGAGCATGGTGCTTTAGCTGGAAGTGTGGTCTGTGTGCAGTTGATATGTCAGTTCCCTTCAGCTGCTACCGCAGGAGTACACGATAAGAGCATGCTGCTCCTTTATCGAACGGAGCTCCCCGCACATCACTTCTGCAACCGAGTGCTCGGTCCTCCTCGTGGCAATACGGGGCGTTCGTCTGCACTGCGTCCCCGCTGAATCCGTGTGCTGCTAGAGCAAAAGATGTGAGGCGAGTGTGTGTAATTTTAGATAAGATAGTTGAAATTTAAGTGCCTTGAATTCAAAAGTGCATTATATGTACCCAACATGGCGTTACATAGATCAGTAGTAATTTAAATAGTACTGCAGTCAGTCTGTGTAGAATACTGAAGAGGAAATACAGATAGCTGGAACTTCCTCACTGTATGACTTAATTACATTGCTGAGCGTGCATCTGTCTGATATATATATAATTGCTATTTGCCACCTCATTGAAATTTTACAGGGCTTTCTTGTGTATCAGTGCTAATGCTCAGCTCTCCAAGTTGGAATGAACAATTGAGATGTTTCAGCTTACCAGAATGATTCATTTATTAGTTAGCACCTGAAAATTACCAGTCTTGGGGGAAATGTTAAGGAATAATTAATAATTTTCATGTAATTAACAGAAAATGCTACAAAACCTGTCACTTTCTGGATGCCAAGGCGAGTCAAGCAGGGTGTATTGCTGTGGAACATTGCAGCTGTGAGTAACTGGGGTTAATAGAAGATTACTGGTTTAAACCTGATTTAGAAATACCACTTTGCACATCACTTTTAAGTGCCCTTTTGGATTCGATTCACTCAATAGAACTTGTCTTTCAAACACGACTGCTGCTGCTCAGGGGGCAGACCCCTGGCCTGCCGTGTCAAGAGCAACTATTCAATCAGAGGTAGGCCTCCCGTATTCCTGCCCTACCTCATTCTAATGGAAGTGAGTGTTCCTAACGAGAGCTGCCAATTGCAGGAATCTGGCTTAACACATTGATGACTTTGTCCCTGTGCTTCTACCTTGCTTCTAGCTTGCAGGTATTCTTTAACACTTTGAGATGGATTGCCCATGTAGTAGGGTACTCTTACACAGGAATTGTTTAAAATACTTCTCTAGAGTATCTTTAAAACAAAATACTTCCTTTTTTAGATCATTAATTTCTCTGAAGTCTCAACCTAAGAACAGTTTCCAAATAAGATTCAAGATGGAGTCATTGCCAAGCGCTGTATTTGTTATCTGGGACTGGGAGTCGGGACATCCTGGGAACTCTGCAAAAGCAACAGGCTTGGTCCTATTGGGAAGTCTTTTAAACTGAATAAGGAAGATTCAAGAACCTCTAACTAGAATCTCTTCTGCATAAAAAACTTCAGTCACTCAAACCGTGGTTTCAGGCTAGGGACAGAAATGGAGGAATTGTGCTCATATCGATAGGCACATGTAATGGGATATGCATGGTACGAAGTAAGTACAATAAAAATATTAGGCAACGGACTTCCACTTTTTCCATATCCTACCTTTCCTGGTGTGTGTTTTGCTGGAGGCTCACAGACAAGGTACAGAACTCCTATAAAATCTTCAGCATTGCCATATCCTCAACTGTTTTCTGCCTGCCTTTCCATCAATCTTTGAGCCACAACTTTCTGGTATTTGTCATTTATCAGGTGGTCCATTGGGCCTGTTTCCATCTGAGACCTATGCTGTAATACATCCATTTTATGGATGGAGAAACTAAGTCATAGTTGAGTTAACTTCCAGAGAGTAATCAGTATGTAGAGTACAGAGCCTGTTTTGTTTACAAAACCACAAATGCAAATTGGTTTTCTGTGATAAATTTGGGAACAGTATGAACTTGAACAAACTTATCCTCATGTCACTTGTGAGAAATTTATCCTTGTTCGCTGTGTGCCTACTGGTCCTCTCTGGCCTTACCTGTACAGGGATGCTGCTGCTGGGCTGTGAGTATCAGCCGAGCACAGAGAAGGGGGTGAATGCAGCTGGGGATCCTGCAGTCACATTGCTCTGCAGAATCTCAACCCTTAAAGCAGAGACTGGACTTGGATTCTTCAGAAATACTTGACTTCTATAAAAACTGGCCGAACTTCAGTCAAAACATTTGTGGGTTAGTGGGTGACAGTACTGCAAACTTTGGAATCTGCCCTATTGATTTAAGCTGCAACTTCTTAAATAGGATAATAATGTAATGAAAGCAAAGGTAATATATTTCAGTGGGAATTTCTAAATGAGCAATGGCCTTAAAGCCCAGAACAAATTAAAAAAAAATAATTATTAAAAATTCTGATGTTCAAATATTTGCTGTTGTCAGGAGAGCTCCTTATGGTTCATTTTTCCTTGTTCTCACGCTCTCTTGCCATTGGTAGCCAGTGTTGGTATTAAAAGGAAAAAATAAAAGGACATTAGAGCTTAAAATGTAGTTTATATCATTGTATATTGCAAATGCTGTACAAGAACGTAGCATCATTTAGCAAAATTTGTTGGCACTGAAAGAATATTACTCACGGTTGGCTTATAACATAATTTATACAAGCATAAATGAACCTGCAGGTCTCATGCCCAAAAGGTAACTCGGGCATTGCTTTTAGTCTGCTCTGCAGTAGTAGCCTATTGCTGTTAGCTCTTACTATATCTGACACAGGTGTGTAAATAGGGATAGGAAATGCGGCAATGGAGCTTGGAGGATCAGTGATGATTACTGATGCAATGCCCACTATAAGCACCTCATTCTTTGCTTGGCGTCAAGATGTGTAATAATTGTTCAAGAAAATCATTGTACAATCTGTGGTCTGAAACAACTGGTTCTTTTTGCCTTTTTTATCAAAGAGCTAATACAAAGTTCATTTTTTGTAGAATGCCAGTCAGTGTATAAAGAAGGACTTCTCTGTGCAGACTTTATATAAACATTAATATTTTTTCTCATAATATTTAGTTCTCTGAACATTATAATGGAATTTTCAGTGAATTTAACACACACACAAATTAGCATTTATGATTAACTGATAACAAAATATAATTTATTCTGATTTTCCCTGTTGAAGAATTTGTTTCACTTAGAAGAATACCTATAATGAAGATAATGAACAGAAAATTAGGTTGCTGGAGAGTATAAAAGTTGGCATCAACCATATGCAAGGTCATTACCATGCATGCTTAATGAGTGCTATCATTATCTTCTGAAACAGTAAAACAGGTGTCACATCCTTTTTGACCTCCCATATAGGATGTTACTTTACTTAGTTGGGGAAAACAAACAGTGGAAATATTTATAAATTTGAAGGACAAAGGTGAAAGTTTTCTTAGCTCACTGAAGAGCCAGACATGCATGGAAATATTAGTTGAATATTACAGCTAAGATAGTGCTAATCTGTCACATGTTTGAAAGGCTAAATGCTTTACATATCCTGAAGATCTCTCTACTTGAGTACTCGTTCAAATGCTCACTGAGTTACAGAGGTAAAAAAGCTGCAGAATAACCTAGCTAAAATGCCAGTAACAGCAGCATGTTCTCTGCACTTTTTATGGAGACCTTGCGGAATATATAGGGCATCACTCTGTGACTGGCATGGGAAATCAGAGGGACAGATGTGGTGCTGCATTGCCAGGAAATGAGGAGTCTGCTCAGGATTAAAAAGGAATATTCTCCGTAGCTCCATGTCCTGCACTAGGAATGTGGTATTGAGGTCTTAGAACATTAAAGCAAAGATGTGTTATTTTAGGAGATTAGAAACTGAGAAAAGAAATTGATCCGTAGTAGCACTCCCATAAATTCAGTGAAATCCAGCTTCATGTTGTCTGCATCAGGAGATTTACTTTCAGCAGTGGCTCTGAGAAGACTGAAATCGCCTGCTCCGTGTTGCCAATTTTCATTATTTCATTCTGATTTACCTGGTGCTCGGTACTTTTTTCAGGGCTCCTGTGGTCTTTTTATTTGAACATCTAGGCTTGCTTTTTCCTTCTTATCTTTTCTTTTTTTTTCTCTTTTTTTCCCCCCCCTTGTTTCTGGAGTGAGTTGTTATCATGGTAACTATAGTCAAGCAAATGATTTTTTTTTTCCTCTCTTTCAACTAGAGAAATAGCTACAGAATAGCTAAGCAGTTTGAGATTTATAAACTTTAAATGAGGTTAACACATGAATGTTAACACTTCATCATCAAGTGCTATAAAAAAGCATGAGTAGTTGGAGAATCTGCTGAGTTGCTGTTAGGGAGGGCAACTCTGGTGAAAAAAAAATGGATTAACAAAACCCCATTTATAAATTTGTAGATTTAAAATCACCTGAAGTCTTCAAGATGTTCTGCTCTGGCCTCTGGTCTAGAGAGACATAGAAATTCATCCTGTAATTAGATCTTTCTGGATCAAAATATATACTTTTTACAAGCCATGCTATAAAAGTTTTCCAAAGACAACCAAATCACTTAGCCCATAAATCCTACTAACTTTGGGGAAACTTGTTTTCTTAACTGCAAGAACACTTTTAGTGTCAATCAGGCCCTGATTGCAAAGGTTGGGCAGTTGCTTTTAGCCATATTACCTGTAATCTTCAGTTAAAGATTTTGTGTGCTGGAGGTTGTGTAAATGTATAAAAAGTTGGTCACTCAAGTTCAGAAAAGCCTGCTTTTGTCTCATTTTAAATAGACCTGAAGATGTTATTCTAGTCGTACGTAAAGGAAGACGCTCTTACGAAGCGCAGTGAGAATCCATCCCTGAGGTGTTTATTTTTGTTTTATGCAATTCTGAGACAAGGGTGGCTATTTTTAATAAGTTACAGGGAAAGTTTGTTTGATATTAACCCATTTTAATAATGCAATAATCAAATTGTTCTGTTATATGTGCCATTATTAAAGAATATTGCTAGTCATTTTGTTCTTGCAGTTTCATTTATTTTTTCTTATTTTTTTAAAGGTAAAACCTTTTCCCAGTGTTTCTTTTATAGCTTTTAATCTGTTTATCTGCATGGTAAATTACTCTTTCTCCTTACCAATTCCAGAAATTCAGGGGAACTGGGTTTTTTTCTTTTTTTTTTTTTTTTTTTTTTTTTTTTTCCTCCAGGCTACCTGGTGATCAAATCCCTGAGCAATCTGGTCTAATTAAACCTGCTCTGAGCAGGGTCTTGGACTAGATGACCTCTCTAGGGAGGTGCCTTCTAATTGGAACTGCTCTACCATTCTATCTATCATATAGGAAACATTGATTCCAAAATGCAGTAAAACCTTTTCTGAGCTGGTAGCTGTAAGGGGGGTTTATGGATTGGTCATTATGATTTGTGAATGGCTACTCTAGATCATGATTACAGGGCTAGTAGGGACGGGAATTCTCAGCAAGCACAGGCACAAATCAACGTCTTCAAGATTTTGGGTAAAACGTTCTTTTCAGTTTGGTTTTATTTAAAACAGCTATTGGCATGTATATTTATTTTGAGTCTGCTTAGCAGTAATCTTATCTCCATGAGTGATTACAAGTGTAAAAAATACACAGCTTGCTGAAGTAATTAATAGTGTGAAGTGGTTTGCAATTTCAAATAAGTATAATATTTATTTTCAATTACTTCTTTAACACATCGCACATTTCTGCTGAGTTGTAATGGATTTAGGCAATCAGTTCTTGAGCCCCAGGGGGAAAGCACCATTTACCCTGCCAGTAAGTGTGTAATGGTGCTTCATTTTGACCTGGAACTAATATATGTATATATATTAAAAAAAAAAATAAAAATTTTTAAGACAGAGAAAAAAAAGTGTTTTCAAGTAGTATTGTAACTATTGAAAGGAGCAAATTAGTATTGGCCTTTCAATATGTGTTTGTTTACCTATACTTTTCCCATTGGTCATCAAAAAACCCCAGTCAGTAAGGCTTTTTTTTTTTTTCTTAATGGTTTGCTATGTGGTGCTGTGGTATAGAATGGTGTCCTTGCTTGGGCTGCTGGAGCCCGCGTGAGACATTGCATAAATGCCACACCGATAGTCGTGGCTATAGAGTTTGTTGTTTAGGCACTTGTGCAAACAATGTGTGTATGCTTTCAGGCGTAGTTTGTCCCAATTTCAAGTCATTTTAATTCTCATACTTAAGCTATGCAAATTTAATCAGATCTAGCTGGTGGAGAATGGCTCTTTAAGAAAATTGACATTTTAATCACAGTATCAAAACTAAGGGTTTTATATAATAAACCACAGAAACAGCTTGGCTCTTCTCCTTTGAAAGAATGAAAATCTGCTGTCTGTCATTCTCTGGTTGATATGCTTATAATTATTGCACCAGCTTCTACTCAGATGAGGATGAAACCCAGAAATGTATAGAAGAAAATAATCTGTTTAACACTTTATTATGATGTATCATGTTGAGAGAAAGATGCATGACTAGACAGTGTTGGAATATTGCTCCTGCAGGCTGTTGGAATGTGAAGCTGCATTCTCACTGTATGTTAGAAAACCATCTTGCAGTTGTCTTCCAAAAAGGAAAAAAAGAAACTGTATCAAAAGTTGGGGGGGGGAAAACCCAAACCAATAAACATCCCCAATTTTCTTGTGGGAGTATCTTTGAACGCATCCATGAAGGCTGTAATACTTTCCACTTGCAAGCTTGCTTTAATACAGTTTTAATACAGAGTGACTGTATGAGGATTCCAAGTAATAATGATTTCCATGTCTTGTGGTTTTTCTTTTTTGCATTATATTAATATTGACATGAAGTAAGCTTGTAACTAGGATTTATTTTTTAAAAACCAGGGCATATTTAATATTGGTAAACATGTCTTTTTTGCAAGGTTTCCATATTTTAACTATTCCTTTTAATCAACTCTGCTGCTACGGCTCAGGTTTAGAAGAATATATTCACAACCAGAGGAAATCTTCCCAAAGGAAACTTGCTAATCACAGTCATGAACTATTCTATAGTTTTAGTGGATGCATCTCTTGAGTGGAAAATTGGTGTGTTATATTCTATCAAAGGTGAGGTTTTTCTTGCCTAGTAATTCTTTCTGTCTCTAGCATGCATCCCCCTCATCCCCTCTGAAGAGCTTCTTCTTTTCCTTTCTCTCAGGGTTTTGGATGCTCTCCCTGGTGAGGCACAGTAGTATCTCGCCCTGCAGTGGGCTGGTAACCTTACGCTTGTGCTCCCCGCTCATCCTCCTCCTCCTCCTCCTCCTCCTTCTCCTCCTCCACGCTTTCACCTGCTCCTCTCCTGAACTTTCCTACCTGCTCCCAGCTTTCAGAGAGCAACGGCTGCTCTTTCAGGAAAAGATTTGGTTTAGGATTTGGTTTAGAGATCAGGAGAAAGAGGCTGTTTCAATCGCATAGGTCTAGCAAACAAAAAGCTGGAATTGATATGTGGATGCGGCTTCAGGGGATTTGTCTGCGTTCCTGACGGAGTTTGTCAGGTTTCTTGTTCCTTTACGGTGTGTATGTATCATTGAGTTAGTATGTGGAAAATCAAGCAGATCTATTGTTTTTAAGTCTTTTTTGAACAGTTTAATCCCTCTCTACATGCATATTTACCTGTGAAATAACCAGGGAGATGTTTGTCATACCTTCAAATTCTTGCTTTTGAAATTCCTGAAGCCACAGCTATGCTTTCCCTTGCTGTTTCAATTTTTTCAGCTTGCTGTTTCGATGCAGATTCCTCTGTGAGATTTGCCAAAAGTTTATGATACAAAATTATCATTTCCAGGTATTGCTTCCCTAGGAGTAGCCTCCAAACCCCTGAATAATGAATCAGTAATTTGATGCAATCTTCTCTGGAGTTGGCTGGCATTTCAAGGGCTGAAAAGGCAAGCCTGGGTAGAAGGTAGTACACCAGCATGAATTCCTGATGTAAATGCTTTTAGTATGCTTCAAATAGCATGGTGCTTCACTTCAATGTGGGCCACATGCCCTACCCTGCTCAGAAGCTCTCTTCTTGTACGCTAGGAGGGCCCGCATAGGGAGCCAGTTCAGAGTAATTAGAACTCTGAAAGTGCACACCCTGCCATGGAAAAGCAGGGACAGTTAAAGGCTGAGAGAAGGTTATAAGAAAACGATGTATTCTGGGGGTAGAGGCATAACAGATGCCAGATAAGTAGGGCAGAATGACTCTAAAATAAAGATTTTGGCACCAAAAAGAAGTATTGTGACTGGGAGCTCCTGTCCATCAAACAGAACAAAAGGTGCTGTGGAAGCCGAGCACCTAAGCAGTTTTCCTATCTTTTCTGTCAAGCTGATGAGTACTACAAAAGCAAAGCACATGAATACTGGAAATTTACTGTGAAGTATGCTTGCTTATTTATTTATTTTTATGGGGAGCAGATGAAGAGGGCCTCTCCTGTTCTGAATTCTTTAACCGGTTTTGAGATGTGCTTAATTTCCATGGGCCACAGTATGTCACACGCATGCTAAGCAAATAGCTCAGAAAGCTTGAAATGTATCTTAAGGACAGTTTTGAAAATTATTTTAGTTTACAAAAGTAATTTGAGAGTAGTAGTATTGATCAATAAAGCATTTCTCTTTTAATTCTTGAAATGGGATTAAATTAGTGGATTTTAAGAGAATGCTGTTTCATTCTTTGTGTACATTCAAAAAATACAATGAAGAGCTCTTATTCATGTGGTGTTCTTAATGTGAATACTGGAAAAGTTAAGAGCTTTTCTATTTAAACCGTTGAATCAAGTTATAGTATTTTACAATAAGATATATACGCATTAACCATTCTCACATTCACCATAGGTGAGGTATTTTAGTTTTATCTGAAAGCTGTTTTCTTTTATTCCCAGATACATTAATATTCTATATACTTACAAGGTTGTTACTTAATTTTGTAATTAGACCTCTGTTGTCAGCCAGAAGTATGACATGGAAGTGTCTGTGCAAAAAGCAATTTATTCACTGTTCGCCATTTATCTTGCATTAATTTTGTGTGTATATGAAGTGTATCAATGGGATTTCATCATTAATGCTGGTGCTTGCATCTCTTCCTTCCTGAGGTACTTTTTGTTGTTTCAAA
This sequence comes from Egretta garzetta, assembly GCF_000687185.1. Lineage (NCBI taxonomy): Eukaryota > Metazoa > Chordata > Aves > Pelecaniformes > Ardeidae > Egretta > Egretta garzetta. The sequence goes on along the minus strand of NW_009260182.1, from coordinate 581,524 downwards.
CAGAATTTTAAAAAATAGAATCATAGAATGTTTTGGGTTGGAAGGGACCCCTAGAGGTCACCTAGTCCAACCCCCCTGCAGGAGCAGGGACACTGCTAACCAGATCAGGTTGCTCAGAGCCCCATCCAACCTGGCCTTGAATGTTTCCAGGGATGGGGCCTCCACCACCTCTCTGGGCAACCCATTCCAGTGTTTCACCACCCTCATTGTAAAGAATTTCTGTCTTATAGTGCTATTATTATTGTACTATATAGTACAAAGATAATTTAAAAAATTCAGGGTGCTTAAGGTGTTGTGCAATTCAGAGGGAGTGTTAAGAAATAGTTTGAAAACACTATTAAGATTTATAAAGGAGTCTTCTTTGGAAAAGAGGATTCTAATTGTTTCCTAAGCATGTAAAATATAAAGAAAAGTTACCTGGTTTTTAAAATGATACTTAGTCCAAGATATCAGGCCATAGAAAAGCTTTTCATATCAAAGTTGTGCAAATCTGAAATGTCAAAAATGACTGGGTTTAGATGTCTGAATACAGAGGAAGGAAACCAAGCTTTTCAATACAGATTTATTTCCATCCCCAGTAGGTGAAACGTACATAGGCAGGTATCACTATAAACTAGTAGAGAGGAGTAAATACCAGATTAGGTACAAATCACCATTCGCAACAGAGAACACTGGAAGAGACTAAGCCACCCTCCCCAGCAATTTCTATTTCTTATTTTTTCCAGTTTATAATGTGGAGAGATGTTGAGGAAACCTCATATTGCTGCTTTCTGCTCAGTGGAGAGACCAGAGAGCTCTGCCCATACCGCTCTCCACGCAGCACGTTGCATGAGCAGCAGCACTGAGATAATAATTGTGTCACACAGGGACTATAAACTTCCTAAAGTAGAGGTGTGATATGTGTCTGTTTATCTGCTGAAAGCTTAGACAATAAGCATATGGAGATATGCTGGGTGTATTTGTTATAAAATTAGAAGCTTTTCGGTTTAATCCATTAAAAAACTGAATTAAGAACCCTGAAATGTTACTTTCACAAGACCTTATTAATGATTCTAATTCAGGGAGCCTTTAACAAAGGTCTCCCTCATTTTCTGGCAGTGCAGAGGGTCATGTTGGGCACAGCTGAGATAACTGATGGAAGAGACAAGTTCTGGCTATCTTAACCAAGCAGGTGTCAGGTATGATTTATATAGGGAGCATCATTTACCACGGAAGGAGTAGCTGTTAGCCCTTATCTGGGGGACAGCAGGGTCATCCTGGCAATGGAACCACGCTGACAAGGGGGAGCGTGGGTGATGGCACACTGACACAGTTTGGAAATGAGGAGACGGACTGGTCCCTCTGCCATGCGACTCACTGCTGGGCACCGTTCCCGTATCAGCTAGTCAGTCGACAGCCAGGGAGCATCACCTTGCCTTCTCCTTGCGTCCTTCAGGCAACAGCTAGAAACTGCAAATTTAAAAAGTCATCTTAGCTCTGTACCAGGAAAGAGGCATTAGCATTTGTGTATCTGCTTTATTAAGCAGAAGAATTTAAACTTTTGGGAGACTTGCTAAACATATGGCTAAGTTCTCCCCTGAAGCTATTTAAACTCATAATATGGCTGCTGTTGGAAAAATTGCTATTGCTCAGGTATGTGCATATTGGTTTTTCTGATGCATAATAAGGTAAAGTTCTCCACTTTACTAGCGAGTTAAAATGAATCCATAAAGTTGAGTCTTATAAATAATCTCTATTTTGACTGGCTAGATATTTCACCTCTTTCCTGCAGGTTGTAAACAGAAGAGAATAGGAATTGCCAACAAATCAAATTACAGAACATTGAAAGTGTCAGAGTGGTAGTGTTCATTATGCTCGTTCACAGAATATATGAGTCATTAAAATTCTGATATTGCTTCAGAAAGACAGAGTTTGTAATGAGAATAAAAAAAAGCCATTACTTGCATTTCTCTTTCTGGCAAGATTGTTGGGAAAATTAAAGATAATACCAAAATGATTACCTGTTTTTCATGTGGTCTTAGGTTTCCAACCCTAAATGTCCTGCCTAACTGAAGTGCTGGGTGCAGCATGCTCTGAAGTGGTGCAGTGAATAAGTTCTGATCTGTTTGAATGACAAGGAAAAGGCTATCACATTTTGTTAGGAATTTTCTCCTAATTTCCAGAATTTCACATTTCTTGTTTGTTAGGATGAAGTGGTGGTTGTTTTTAAGAAAATTATGTTTTGAAAGGTTTTTAATGTTTTCCATATAGAGTGTGTATGTGTATATATATATATTTAATTCCAGATTACCTAAGCGTATGCTAGCATTGTGCTGGATACTCTGTTTTGTTACAAAGCTACATGTGCGTACACCTTCAACCCCCTTTTTCCAGGAATCACGAAGTCAGATGAAATTCATCTGGCCCTTTTTTCTTGACAAATCACTACAGCCCACCAGCACAAGTAATCAACAACAGAATATTGCCTTAACTGCCGAGGTGTTCGTGATGCTCCTGCTCCCACGTCGGTTATGAATGCAAGGCCGCTCTCCCAGTTATCTTTGCACTTCTCTGGTCCCTTTGTATGGCTTTCAAGTGCTCCTTGAAACAGTGTACCTGCTACTTTACCTCCTTCTCCTGAGGACACAAGTTTTTACCAGAATAGATGAAATGGCTGGTTCTGGCCTTGTCCGTGTGTGTCACTGAGCTATTCCGTATGTCACGCACGTTATGCGACTTTGCAGCATCAGCTGGGCCCTGCGAGAGGCGAATCACAAACAGCAAACCCGCGCAACTTCTGAGTGTACAAGCGTAGCTGGCAAAATGCTTAAACATTTTAAGCACTTCTAAGTGGTTGTTCATGGATACTTTCTTGGTCTGCCCCAGGTTTCTGAAATACCAGCACAGGTCTCCACCTCCAGCTTTATCTCTTAAGTGGCAATATAGTACTTCACATCCTTTTTATAATCCTGTCTGTTTTAAACAGTCTAAAAACCTGGAGTCACAGCTCTGGGAACATTTTCCAAGTCTTAACGGGGAAGAAATACCACAACAATAGCTACTTTTATGGTTTTCTGGAGTGGTGTGGTAATTCTCAAGGACTGTCAGCATATTATGCGAACTGTTGAACTGTTGTGTTTCTGTTGTGCAGAAAAATCTCTGCTTGGAACCACCAACTTCTTCACCTTACTGCACATGCCCCCCTGTTGTATCAGGTTGTCCTGTGTGCAGTACACTTAATTTATTGTTTGAAAACATGCCTTGTAATTCTCACAAGATGGTATTATGTTCACAGTACAGCTGTAGATTGTTACAAGAACGCTTAAGCTAATACAGTAAAATCACATAGCAGGTAATTTGAGGGCTAGGAGAGCCACTTATTTGCAAACACTAAAGGAATGGTAGCCTCTCGTCATGAGTCCTGCCTCTGCAGCGAGCGACTACTGGGTAGTGAAAAAGCCAGATGAGTGCTATTATTCCCTACACCTCTCCAGATGTAATCAGCGAAACAGGTAGTGAAGTGCAAACTAATTGGAGCCGCAACTTGGTCTGTGATTAATTTTAACTAAGTGTGTAGAATAGAAATGAATTGTGCTTGAAGAAAAACGCAATGTAAGAGGCTTTTCTTATTTAAGGGGTTTCCAGTCATCATAATCTGATGCATCAGATATCCAACTCTAATATGATTTTGGTTTTTATTTCAGAGTTGCAGGAAATGTTTGTATCCAACTTTTTTATTTACGCCAACCAAAAATTTCACATAGCCTTTTATTTAAGCAAATCAAAGCATAAACATTAGAGCTGATCTCTGGACCTTTTTAAGAAAAATGAGAAAAGTGAGAAAATGAAATGTGACTGCTTACACCAAATTGTATTTGTAGATGGGATGAACACAGCTCTTAAAATGGAATAGATTCACTGGCGGCAAAAGGCCTGTGTATGTTTACTGACCTGAAGTTTACTGACCTATCATAAAGTTTACATTTTGGTGATCTTTAGCAACTTTGTAAAAGGATGGTTTGTTTTTTTTTTTTTTTTTTTAACCTAAGGTGTTCAGGGAATGAAATATTTACTGTGTCAGAAAAAAATACAGTTTTGTTTTAAAAATGTGGAGTGTAGGGCTAGCACCGTAGGCAGGATAATTTGGCTTTCTGGTTGCTGACCATGGCGAGTACTGGACACTGAGGTGCATAAGCCACTTCCACTTTGGGAGAGCCCATTTAGAAGCCACCATATAAATGCAGATTTATAGTTTGATGAAATGTAGAATTATGATTCATTGCCATGATTTTGAGAGAAAGGAATTTGGGTGCTCAGCAGAGACCTACATTTCAAGAAAACTATCATTTTCCTTTGGACCTTAATGGTTTACTTAGTAGGAGGTGGTTTTCTGTATGTCTGTCTAGGATGTACTGTGACAAAGGGCCTGTAAATATATAACTTTGAGAAGTTTGGTGTTAGACTACCACAAATCCTGGGGAAGGGGGAAGAAGAAGTAAAAGGGACTGGGAGAGGTAACTGGAGCATGCTGAGTGTGTGACAACTGTAGTGCCCCATTTTATCTCATCTCTGAAAGTTTACATGAATTCTTGCATACCTGCTCCTAGGTCTCTTCAATAACAACAGAGAAAGCTTAGTAGACTACTTGAGATGTAGATGTGTACACAGTTGCTTTTGGCTAGAGGAATCTCATGCCCTTTTTCTCTTACAACTCTTAGTTCCAGCTCAGCAGCAAATCCTATTGGTGTGAGGCACAGAGATAAACTAGTGGCAGGTAACCGGAAGGCGAGGGTGAGGCAGAGGGATGCTTTGCATAATTTGAGATGCTTTAGCTTCTTGTTAATCTGCCCTTTGTAATCTGAATCTATAAACCCCTTTAATCAATTGTCTCAAGCAGCGTCAGTTTATGAGCTGATGATGATTGACAGGTCAACCCTAAAGAATTGTGAATTCATGTTCTCAAATTTTCTGTCTTGGCAGTTTAAATGATTTTTTTTTTCTTGGATTTTTGTTGTTGTTGCTTGTTTGTTTGTTTGCTAAACACATTACAAAAATATTTACAAACTTATTGGCAAATATATTTATTATTTCAGAAGGTAATGGAAAATCCATCAGCTAGCTTACTCAGGAATTTCAGCACATTGCGATGGAAGTGATCCAGATAGTTTGTAAGTATTGAATATAAGATTGAGTTCATTCTAGATATAAATATCATTGAAGTTAGTAGTTGAATTTGGCTTTCCCTGAGAGAGTCACCCATAGCCCAGAGGAGATGAGAAGCAGAAATGGAAAGTTAAAAGGTAAGAGGTAAAACATTAAAAAAAAAAATATTCTATCCTCTCTCTGTAGCATTTCAGTCTACTTGTTTTCTCTTAAGAGAGCATTGATCCTGGCAAACGTTGCTGGATTATGTGTCATAGTTCCAGGATACAGGTTTTTTTCAACCTTATGAGGACAAGTCCTTCAAATCTTGATTTGTGGTAGCAGAGGTAAAATGTCAGTGATTTATCCACTGCCCTTAGGCTTTCTATGAAATGTTTCTTTAACACACCTTTGCTATTTATTGTTTTGTTAACTCTTTAATTTACGTGCTAGACAGCTGGTTATTAAATTAAAGGCGGCTTTGGTTTCCTCATTACCATTAATAATGCTGTAACACAGAAATGCTGACATTTGAGCCTTTCTAATTTTCCAAGGTATCTTCAGGCCTTCTGGGGTAATGTGTACCATATCCTTGACCGGAGTCTTTCCATGTGAAAATATCCCATTTCAGACTTAGTTTCAGAGGTGAGACAGGCAGTAATCCTTTTGATTATTTTCCCTTTGTCATCATAGACTCCATGGGTTAATGTGTCTGCCCATCTTCTTTGCTCCTGGCTGTTACAGCTTATGGCTTTGATTCCAGATTCTGAAATGGGTTTTTTGACCTTTTTTGTTTTGCCTTATTGCCTTCAAACAAAAGGGGAAATGTTTTAGATTACTAAAAAGTCTCTTTTTTTCTTTGTTTGTTTGTACAACTTCAAAGGAGACTTACAGCTTACAAATTTATCAAAGTCCTTTGTGCATTTGAAATGCTGTGTTTTCTTGCACAGATAAAGTTAGTGGTTGCTGTTGCTTTTCAAAAGACAAGTGGTCAGCTGAAAACAAAGAGGAGGAGGAAATAGGTGCAGCTTTGGCTTGTTTTCTCTCACATTATGTGATTTCTTTCTATCACTATAAACTCATAATATGAGTAGAAGGAAACTAGGATACACTTCTTCATAGATTTGCAGGAAACCGATATTTGTAGCATTTTAATATTGAATATTTATTCTTTCATTTCTAAGTTTTGTGAGGGTCATACAAAACCTGTATTCCATATAGGCTGGCTGTTGATTGTCATGAAAGTTCCTTCTTTTCTGACAAGACAAGTTTGGGCGTAATAGCTGACATACGATAACCCTGTAACTCACCCTTTCTTGGAGAGAGCCCTTGCCGTGCTGCTGCAGTCAGCGTTGGCTTGAATTACCAGCCGCAAAGGTGTAAACTGTGCCGGCTCAGGCTGCTTGTGGCAGCCAGTGTGGGTTTTTTGATGCACATTTGAGATGGCATGACTTAGGTCAGTTCTCTCTTTCTTATGTCAGCTTTGAAAATGATCTTTGAGTTCATAATTTCCCTTCGATATGCTCCAGTAGGAAGTTGTCTGGTTGCCTTTTTTTCAGTTAGGTAAAGATGTGGCTAAATCTCACAGACCCCAAGGATTTTTTTGCATCAAGACGTTTGTTTGTTGATTGGTAAGTTAGATTTGTACATGTGGCTTTGTAATGGACAGCATGGGTTTTTTTCCTCATTGTTGGCAGAAATAAAAAATCCACACTACTCTTGAAGGCTTAGCTAGCCAAAAATGACAGCTGTGCTGGTGAACCGGATTGTTCACTCTAAGGTGCACGTGTTTGTTTCCGTTTGTATGAGTGCTTAAGGAAAAAGGAAAATCCTTGAGTTAAAATTGAAAAAACACATTAGTTAGCAAATCAACACATTCGTCCCTGGTAAAAATCGTATGCTTTGTGGAGTTCCAGAAAATATTCTTTTGACTGAAGGTGGTTTTCAGAGATGAGTTTTAGGGGCACAAATCAGCAACTGCCTTTTAAAAAAGTGTCTTCAGTACTCTGTCCACCTCTCAGTATGTATTCAGAGATGTCTCCTCTGCTTACGTATGAATGAGAAAAAGACCTAAGGAAATAATTCTAGCTTCAATTAATAAAGTTCTCAGAGTCCCATAACCTGTAAAAGCACAAGAAAGATCTAATCCACAACCAGGGAAAAAAATTTCCCTGGTCCTTATTGTCAGAAAGTGGTTTTGTCCTGGAAGTTAAGGATATGTGTACTTTCAATATTTTGTTTCTTTGCTCATTCTTTTTAATATTCAGTACTTCAGTATTTTGTTTCTTCCTCATTCTTGATCTATTATTATAATAATATGTAAAAATACCATTTTTTCTGGTTTATGCCTTTATTTTCTTCAGTCAAAATGATTGCATTTTGTCACCATGTGCTTGCTTTTAGATGAATGTTTGACTACAAGATGCAAAGCATGAGATCTGGAGACTAAATTTCTGTTTAGACCCTTAAAGTCTTCTGGAGAATATTCTGCCTTTTCTTCTTTCCAGCTTCTGTCCATTTTATGGTGGCAGAATCTAATCCTTGAAAACTAATTAACAACTCTATGCTATTTATTGCTTGAAGCTTTTTGTGCTCTTCCAAGACAAGTGAGTATGTGAATGCTTTATTTTGGGTTCTTGTTACGTAACTTAAAAATCTCTTTACCATATTTTGCAGTAGAAGTGGGTAGGAGCGGCCACATGGAAATATGTTTTGGTGTCATTGTACAGCAGCCCTCAATGCAATGCAAGCAGTTTTGCTAGGCTTATTCTCAATACCTATTTTATTTGCTGCTCAGGAAGAGACTTGCGTTCAGAACTGCCATGTTAGTTGAAAGCTGGAGAAGGAAGAACACAGATTACTCATAGCTGGTGCAATGCCACATGACAGGTGACTTTATTTTTAGAGTAGGCTAGCGCGATCTAATCCTGGGATGCTGCTTGGGAGGATGCTTTGCTTGAAGTGGCTACTATGTAGGTTACTTTCGTACATTATTAATAATGTAACCGTAATGAAAATCTACTAAGTTTAATGTTTTAAAAAACCTTTACTATCCCAAACAAAGAATACTTGGTCTATTGTTGATTTTCATACATGGATGTAGTTTCATGCTTTGTTCCCATCCACATGGAAGAGAGTATGGACTGTCTGCCTTACATCAACAGTTCTA
>NW_009260182.1:522065-572960 GCF_000687185.1 Egretta garzetta | reverse complement strand
TCTTAGTAAAATAATTTAATATTAAGCTTCCCATTGAAAATCTTTGCTGTGGCCAGGAGATTAGTCATCAGGATCTGTCTCATGTATCTGCTACTTCCAGCAGATTCTTAATTTCAGTACAATTTACCTCAATATTTCTGAAATAAACAACTAGATGGCCAGTAGCTTCTCAGTTATTCAATAGGTGTGATAATTTAAAAAAGCATCTGAGGAATTGTATTTTTTCATAATACATGAATAATGAGGAAAAATTTAAAAAAGCATCTGAGGAGGTAGTGTGTTGCTGACCTTGACAAACTATTAAGTGTATTAAGTATATTTATGGAATATTAACAACTTTAGACCAAAAGTTTTAGTACTGTGAAAGAAAATAAACTCTAGTATATGATAATGCTATAGAAATATCATTGTGAGAACTGATGGGAAAATGGGAATTTCTATTGAAATCAGAGTATGTTACTCTGAAATTTAACATTTTTTTTTTCAGAATTTCACTCAAAGGAAATGGCCCATTTTTATGTTGTTGAATGGAACAGTTGGCTATATTATGTCTACACTTAAGCAGTGTAACTTTATAGGTTAAATTTTAGAGATTATATAATTTTTTTTAAAGTACAAGAAAGAACTGAAAGAACTTTCTCTTTTGTTGAAACAGTGTTTTCATTGATATTTAAGCATGATGTTGGAGAGCCAGTAAAGGATGTATGTATTTGTCCAAAGTTCATGGGTTTTCATAGGTTTTCTCGCAATGCTTTTTGTGCTATCAAAATGCAGTTCACAAAAGCTTAATACAGTTCTCTAGCTTATTCTGTTTTTAGGCTGTATCAAAATTGAAACAATATCTGAATGTATGTGTTTAAGATGGAAGCTCTTTCTAGCTATATTAGCCAATCCCACCTACTCTAGGTCTAGGAAGGTGAATTTCCTGTATTTCACAAGAATTTTTAATAGGCTTTGTCCAGGATTGTTAAAACAAACCTTTTTTTTGTTAAAAAAGCCTTTTTTTTTTTTCTTTTTTTTATCTTGGTCAGTTGTAAGACCCTCCCTGTGCTTTTATGCTATATGACACAAATGCATACAGTTCCATAGCTGAAAATACTGTCAGCCTGTATGAGGACAAACAAGGCAAAGTCGCCAGAATGGGTACCATCGCTTTCCCAGGGTGCAGTGAGGTGCAGGGGGGGAGGGAAGTGGTGCTGGAGCTCATCTGTTGTTGAGCTGGAGATCGGCCACTGGAAAAGTTGTGTCCCAGGGAGCTGGAAGTCAGTCTATCACTGGATATCATCTGTCTCCCAGTCTCCGATCACTGGATGTTCACAGACATGGCGTATATGAAGTTCTGCATTACATAAAAAATGTGTGGTGGATTTTTTTTTCCAGATTTTATGCTTTTGGAATACTGAGTAGCCGTCGCAATATAATGGGCTTTTTGAATGGCTTATAAATTTACCTGCTTACAGTCTTAGGAATAATTGTTGCATAATTCTCTATCAGACACATTTCCAGCAAAATATGTCCATTCATTGACTATGTATAAATTTGAAGGCCTGCAGGCTCTCCTAATTCTTCCCTTGTTCCCCTTTCTGTAACTCTGAGCTTTAATATTTAGCATCTTAGATGACGTCTCTCCTTCTTTTTTTTTTCTCTTCTGTTGTTACTCTTGCATCCTTAATTGATGCCATCTTGCTACATGGGTTTCAAAGGAAACTCCTCATTGCATTGGTTCTATGTGCCAAGAAAAACCTGTCTGAAAGAAAAATAATTAAAACGGCATAGTAAGTTCATCTGTTAGGCTGCATAAATTGACTTTCATTTCCTAAACCATTTTAAGTGACAGTAAGTGTTTCACTTGAATTTCGGGGCCCTGATGAGTCACCTTTTATGTAGGCATTTTGATGGCACTGTTGATGCCTCACAATGACAGTCTTAATATAGCTGTAATTATGCTGAAACTATTCAATAAGTAAAATCATTGTATTAATCTGTATGTTTTCTTTCCAGGCTCCCACTGAAATATTTAACTCAGTTCTTTCTCGTGTTCACCTTATTCTTACACCACAGGGAGAGGGGAGTGGAAGTATCAGATGGAGTCATTCAGAAATCCTGATTCATACTCGGTGGCTGCTCCTTGCCTTCATGCTTTTCTTTTTCTGTACAAGAATCTGTTATTCAGGTGCAGTAACCATTGTATCTCCGTCAAACTCATACCCGTACCTATCTGTCAGTGATAGCAGATCAGTTGCAACAATGCTGGTAATTTCAGTAATGAACTCTTCTATTTGACCTGTACGACGGAACAATAATATTCCCTTCCTCACTCTCTGTCTGATCTATTCACAATGCTGCTCCACATAGTTAGGATAGAGCTGAAGCACATGGCTTTGAATCTTAAGTACAAATATCTTAATATTTTGATAACATTTAATAATCTGGATTTCATAATTAATCATTTAATAATTTGAAAGGGTAAAAGTTTCATAAAATTGAGAAGAATTGATTGCCCTTTCCATGATTCTAGAAAGCATGAACTACCTTAGTAGAAATGCCTTTTATTATCATGCATCTACCTTGATTAAGTAATATGCTCATCAATTATTTTAATAGTTATTTTGCAGTCTTCTGAATTCCTTCCAACCCTGATTACTAGGAGAGTTATTTAAGCTTAAGTATACCAGGCAAATGTGTATTTTCTGTTGTTAAAAAAATAAAAAGAGATTAAAAATCTCAAAGTTATACTGCAGACTTTAAAGAGACATAGGGTAACAGTTGTAATTCTTTGCAATATCTTTCACACAGTAATTTATTTAAGATAATTTCTTGAAATCCAGTCCAGTAGACTACAAGTAGTATTTTTATAGGTCAAATCAAATGGGATCAGCCTGTGTGGATGCAGTGCCACGTGGGGCTTTTAACAAAGCGGAATGCCTCGCGTGTCTTTCCAGTTCCCCTAGAGTGCAGCTTGATTGTGCAACACATTCATTTTGGGGACTCCACTTGAATTAGTAATCCCTTGCATTTCTCATATAGCTGGAATATGTTTTCGTATGTAAAACTAACCAATTTAATGAACTTAACAAAGCAGTCTGTGAATTTATATATGCAATGACCATGAGTACTGCAGTTGTTTTTTCAAATGTCATGTCTAAAATAATCCAGTCATTCATTATAAAATAATCATGGTCCCCATATGGTTTATAAGGTAGGGTTTTTTTTAAACAATATTTCGATTCTATGGGGCATACTTACTTGATAATGAATTAGCGTTTGTTGACACCAGTGCATGTATTCTCCCTTATACCGTAGTACCAATGTACCTGTTGCAAGCAAAAAAACCGTAAGTGGTTTTTGTTATTTCTTTCTTATGAAGTCAACTCTACTTTTTGAATTGAAATAATAAAAGTGCCTCTAATAAAAGCGTTGAAGTTCCACTGCCTGTTATCTTTTGAGGAATGAAATCCATGACAACAGTGAGAACTGAAAGAAAATGCTTCTCTGTCCCATTTGGTCTGTGGTGCTTAACGGTGGTCTAGCTGAAGTGACGAAATGTTGGATCTTTAGCTACTGGTGAGAGGCTTTTGTCATTTTAAAACTGGTGTGAACTCCTGTAACTCTTCCTGTGTGCTTATAGGAAATGCCTTGTGTCTAAAGTATATGAAAAAAAGTAAAGGTGACTTTTGTACAGGTGTCTTACAGTCAAGTCCCTCTGGTCCCTGGTACATATGTAGGTTTACAAAATTGTCTTCGAATATTGTTGATCACATTGGCACCGTGGCTAAAACTAGCTGAGAATAATTTCCTGAGGTCTGCCTTGGCCCTTTATCTCAATAAATAAATTTTAAAATAGATAAATATTATTCTTAAATTTTAGATATGTACATACATGGCTGTCATTAGAACTTATAACAGACTTTAGGCAAAGTTTTCTATTGAAAACCTCTATACATTGAGATAATTGTAATCCATTTGAACATAGGTACTTTATATTTACGTTTCAGCTTAGGTAGTGAAGTGTGATGACACTTCTTTATGTATCAATGATTAATATATTCCTTACTTTTCTTGGTAAATTCTTGGATGTGAGATTTACTCGCATTGTCTCAAAATTTAGAATGTCTGTTCTTTATGAAGTCTCAAGTTAGGAAAAAGTCTGCCACTGCTATTTGTGTTGCACTTCATCACATTTTTCCAATGTTTTTAGAAACAGTAATTCTGGATCTTTCTCTTTTCCTAAGATTAGGTTCGACACAATTTACAAATAGTTCTCTGAGTTACATATTTATTGATAAGTATTAAATAGTTAAAAATCAGGTTAGCATAATTATTAAAATGGAAACACAAAGGATGTTGAATGCAACAAAGTTCCACCTCTGACCGGTATTTCTAGCTGGTCATGTGCTGTGAGTAAACTGAAAGCACCTATGTTTTTATTGAGCAAAGTATAGTTTGATTTTTGTAAAAATAAACTTGGTAATAATAGTTTATTGATTTGATTCAGAATATAGTACTTAAGAAGAAAATTAGTTCAAATAATAATAAGGCTTGAGGCAAAAGTATTGGTTTCAAAAATGTCAGTGGAATTTATATTGTATCTTTCTAAATCCCTAACCTTGCAGTCAATTAACGTGTTTACATGGTTTCGTTCAGAGTAAATACATTGGGTGAAGTCCTGGCTGCCCTGAAATCAATGTTAGTTCCATTCATTTCATTAGTGCTTATTGACTTAAGTAGATTTATTCATCTGCTGAAAGGTAGATATAATGTTTATTCTTCTTGCTGAATAAACACCAATTTTGAAGGTTTACCTTTTATGAGCCTTAGTTCATACAGAGCCTCTTCATTTATCTGCATGAAAAAGTTCAAATATGAGGATCTTAATCTGTGCCTGTTAGGTTATTAAGATGATTTCAGTCCTTCCGTGTTTCAGGCATCATTGAAGCCTAGGGGAGCTGGAGGTGTTTAGTGCTTTTCAGAAGTTTTCAGTATGAAATCTAATTCTAAAAGGACTGAATAAATTAGCTATTTTTCCTCCGTACAATATGGCTTTTAAACACTGAATGAGCTGTACGATGTGCAAATGTGCACTGAACATGGTTTAGGCCTAAAATAGAAATTATACCAAACTGTTACCATACATTTTTCTAAATTGAGAACATAATTACTTTATCAGTTACTGAAGGAGTCTTGAGCATGGCTTGAGGGACTCCACTGCTGATGCAGCAAAGCAATTATACTTTTAAAGGGTTAAACAGATGATACTATGAAACCAGAAATTAGTTCTTGCTTGTGCTTTCCCCATCTCCAGCATTAAAGACTGGTCCTAGGCACTTACACTTTCACTGCGTGCGTCTCGTGTTTGTCCTGCTCACATTCATTGACACAACACAGCGTTGCTGTATGTCCACAGCAAATCTTTAAAGGAAATGATGGTGCAATTGAATCCAGACCCTACCCACCCCCCCGTTTTGTTTACTCATTTAAGGATGAATCATTCAACCTCTCCTTCAATATGTAGAAAAATAAGCAAACATCATTTCTCTTGTGCATGGCAAAGCAACGTTTTTATATCTGTGTCAATGACTTTATTCCAAATCAGGCTGCGCTTCCCTCCAACCGGCAGTTAAAGAGCTGTTTTTTGATAATCAGCATTAACTCTGCCAAATAAAATGTAAAAGTTATGATTGCATCTTGACTTGAAATACATAATTATGCCTAAAACTTTTTTCTCCCTAGGTAGCTCGTCATAGTGCAGCTTGCCCTCAGCTGTGTAGGGTTCCTAGCAGCGGGTCAGGTACACACCTTCCTAATGAGGATGCAGTTACTGGTTGATCTGGTAAGATGCTTAGAGTACCTCGTGTGCTAGCCTAAACATTTTGGTAGAAGTGCCAGTTTTATTTCTTTGGTTTAGTTAGAGTAAATTTTTTTTGGTTTCTAGTTTGCTGACTTAGCATGAAATTGAAAATGAGCATTTCTAGGCCTAGGATTTCAGCCCAGCTTTTATTCTCATGCCAAATTTCAAAGAATTATTAATTAGCTAAGTTGTATGATAAAAAGTCTAGATATGAATTTTTATGAAAAGTTTTTAATAGGGCACAAAAATCAGTGGCTTTTTTCTTCATTTGGTTTTAACACTTTTAAATTAGAACATATGCAGAAAGTTGTGACGTAGAGGTAATTTGGATAGAACTGGAGTTGATGCAGAGTGCATTGCATATGTTCTTCCTATGTAGCTAAAGGGAATATGTTTGTTTTATAACATCTTGTTTGTCTGGAATATTCCTTTGAGACTCTGTCTTCTCAGAGTTAACTGTTTGGGATCCTGCTATAATTCTAGTTCCCATATATCGTTTTAATTCCCTCATTGGGCTAAACAAAAGGAAATAAAAATAGTTCCTCTATCTTTTTTTTGAGGTGCAGATTTCGGCATGCTAATCCGTTTGTTCAGGCTTTCAGAATACAAAAAGCTCCAGTGATTTTGCTGAATCCAATTAAGGCATACATAGTTGCAATATCTCTAATCATACTAATGATGAGAAACGAGAGGGTTCATTTCATATTGGGTACCTTTAACTCTTTAGCTCTTAGTGTTTGAAACCTTTAGCGTATATATCTCATTTTGCAATCTGAGGAAGAAAAAATATATTTTTTGAAAAAGAAACAAAATCTGACACTTGAGATCCTTGCATTCTGAACACCTGCTGTTGGTAAGATAGCAGGATTTAGTGACACTACTCGCATGTACAGCTATCTTGCTTCTATTTCCTTGAGTATCCACATATATGAGGACAAGTTTATATTACTTCAGTATGAAAGACAAAATGAAGCTGTATCACAAATGCAGATAAGATATGAAATACAATATGCAACTTGAAAATACATAAAAGTTGTCATATTACACTGGAAATACGAATATTAAGAATTGTAAACCAGATAAGGTTGGCTTGGCAATTTCTACCTGTATTAAGATAGGAAACGCAGCGTTAATTTATATGCTCTTAGAAACCAGAACTTAAAAGCAGTAAGAGGAAATGCAAAATGAATTATTTTGATCCTTGTTCATGAGTTTCAGGTCCTTTAATCCAGCTTTTCTCTATCCCATAGTTTCATAAACTCAGAAATGTCTAATGAGGAGTCCACAAATGCATCACAAAAAAATTGCCACGTTGGTGGGATGATGGGTGCAGTGTTTTTAGGATAAATCAGAGTACTTAAATTGGTTTTACCTTTTAAATCACCTTTACTGTGTTTGCTACTATCTATTTTATGGTTGTATTAATGCTTGAGCTGTAATTGAAGTTAGCCTAGTAGTTGGTGTAAAATAATAAATAAAACTGCTTATCAGGACTAACTTTTAATTATATATGAATAAGCATATATATATTCATCTATGTAGTACAAAAGAAATGTCTGAATATTTTTGATAGTTTTACAGTAGGCATGTATACACATATATATAAATGCAAGTATATATATTTATACCATATATATGTATGCTTTTATATATACTGTATTTGTATACATATGTATATTTATACACATTTCAGGAAAAGTAACAGAATTCTTTTCCTCCTAGAAATATTTTTTAGCTCTCTTCTAATCAGGTTGTTAAATCCTATGCCCAGAATCAGGCTTTATATTCACATTATCTTTAGCCAGTAGTAGTGTGTCCAAATAAAATCAGGAAAGAAGTTGTGGCTCTGAGCTATCCTGTGTGCAGTGTTGACTTTTACCGTAACAAATAAACTCAAAATTTCTGCTGTATTCCTTTGAAGTTCATGCTCTCTCAGCAGCATTCCTTGTGTACGTAATGCATGCTTCAGTATTCCATGGATTCATTCTCCAGGAAAGACAGCAATAATTCTTCCATATATGCATTTATTCTCTGTTAGAGATCCTACGTAAATACTCCTTGAGCTAGACTAGCAAGAGCATAAGCATCCTGCCTAACTTGGTTTCGGTCCCCAATGAGTCCAGCCTGACAGCACCAAGGTTTTTTCTACAAATGCTGTCACACAGTTCTCATCGACTGGCAGTACAGTTGGTGGAAGTCAACTAGAACAAGGGCTGCAGCTTCTAGAGGACACCAAATCATCAATTTGCTTTTGCACAAAGTATTTTTCCTAAATGTGGTTTCAGGTATTCAGATTATAAAGCAACAATCTCTCAGCAATGCTTTAGAAATGTATCTGTTTAGGTAATGAAACATTGTTTCCTAACGAAAGCACCTGAAATCTCCCTTATCCCATTATAGATACTTTCTTATTTCAGGGTAATATATTTCCATTTTATTCAGATAGGACAGTGATGACGCTTTCCTTACCTTCACACAGGTGAAGATTTTTAGTTTTTTTTCAAGCCTCAGATTCAGTAGGTGCCTGCCTGACTTCATGAACCTTTTTGAAGTTTTCTAGCCATGGTGGAAGCTGAACTCTGCCAGTAAGCATATAACTCAGCAGACCTGGTTTTGAAACAACAGCCAGAAATACACTGTGATTCTTGCACCTTTTTCCTATGATTTGATCCATGAGGAACCTTGGCTTACGAAGTTTGCAGAATGTGCATTTATATGAACTTTGTCCCTTTTATGAGTTGTGGTATTTCTTGCAAGCAGCACGGAGGATTTATCGTGCAATAGTTTTCACATTTTCTGTAGCAGTGTTATTTTTCTAATGTATACAGATATGATTTTCCACTTCAGTGGGGCAGTAATATCTCAAGGGAATGACATATGTATAAATTGAAATACAGACAAAGAGGGGACATGGAGCTGTTCTAAACATTTCTGTTAAATGTGAGGTCAGATAGGGCCTGATTGCTGGCCATATGTTTGAACAGCTCTGGAAGCGAGATCACGGCAAGGCGATCAGGGAGGATTTAGATGCATGATTTCCACAGCTTTGTTTGAGGAGACACAGAGGAGTGAGAGATCTGACCGTGCCTTTTTCAAACAGCGGCGCTGGCTCTGGGGATTGTACATTGATGGGACGCTGCAGCGTAGGAGTGTGGGGGTTGTGGTCTGGCTGCAATTATAACGCGTAGATGATGAAAAGAGTAGGGTGAGAAGATCACTACAGTGATTCGAGATTGTACACATTGTACTGCATCCAAGATCAGTTCTCTGCCATCAAATATAAGATCTCATCTAAGCTGCTTTAGTTAGCTTCGTGTTCAGTAAGGATTGACTACAAATCCTCACACGTGTCCAGCCTCTACGGCAGAGTCAGGGTAATCAAGATATGCAAGCTTTTGGAACAAATAAATCCCTTGTATTTATACAGGCAGATAGAAATCTCTGCGTATATAGCTAGCAATTTGTTTGTCTCCTGACTAATCTAAATAACTACCTTTGCAGTGTGTGAATAACTGTGAAACGCCCGTAAGGTCTATAAAGATTTCGGTGCAGCTTTTCTCAGTGCTGGGGTGGGAATGTGCAGGGAAGGATGCATTCAGTGCAGCTGAACTGGAAACAATTAACAGTTAGGTCAAAGAGTCAAATAAGGAAAACTTTCTGGATTGGGAGTATTGAAAGTTAAAAGCCCCATACTGAAATCAGTCAGGCATACAATTTTCTTTTGTAAGTAACGGTTGAAATCATGTAAGAATTGTTATACCAGATCATTATTAGCCCATTTTTCAATATATAGAGTTTAAGACAAATTTCAAAGGAATGCCAGAACTCTTTATGTTAGTAGCAATACAGGCTTAAAACTTTTCCTCAGAGTCGAGGTCAGGTGAGAGCGAGAATGGAGCCGACGCTTCCATCTGCTCTGGAGGAGGCGGCAACTCCTAATCTTCCAGAATTGCTCTCATTGAGAGCAGCGTGGATTGGGATACTGAGCGGGGTCTGCTTCTGCAGACCTCAGAAAGTAGGAATGTTGTCATGATGTTGAGTATTAATAGTGATACGAGCAAAATGAACAGATAGAAATTTTTTTAAAAGCTACATGAACTTGAGGTATTCAAACTGCAATTTATTATGTGCACAAGGTATTTTTTCCAAAGGCAGCATAATCATATGAAAAATTCCATGTGATTTTAAGGCTTTTATTATATTCTGTAATTCACTTTAAACTGTAACTGCTGGCTTTAGGGAAGAAATTTTGTACCATACAAAAAAATATTCAAAGCATAGAGCTGTAATAAATGAATTTTCTTTTTCTGATTGTACATGTTAGAAAACTTCTTTGCAATTGCTTTGGGTGCTGATGAACCCACTGATTTACATGAAATTATCTGTAGCAGCTTGATGCATTCTTTTTTTCCCTAAAACATTCTGACTATATCTGTGGCCTGCTTGCATTTATATCTATCTTTATTTTGACATTGATTGAAAATACTCCTGGTTAGAAAAAATGGGAACATAAAAGATGTTTTAAGGAATACGATTTTTGTATACCTTGTAAAAACAAAACAATGTTTGGGGTTTTTTTTCCCAATGAAATTTAAATGAACCTAATGTTTCAGCAGACATTGCTAGGGCATATATCCTTTAGTGTGTGCATTAAAAGCCTTCTTAGTATGATACTGTCTGCTAATTAATTCTGCCCATTATCAGTATTTTTCTCCTGTATAAAATTAGGCCTGTCTACAAAGTCTAATTTATCAAAAACACCGTGCAAAGACTATGGAAGGCTTGAGACTGGAGTCCAAATGTTATCGTGATAGTAAGGACTGACAATTTCATTTCCTCTTGTAAGCAAAGGCAGGAGAGAGCTTGGCCTGTTGATCAGAGGAGAATTGAATTTAATGCAGATGTAGTTGTTAGGGATCAGGCATAATTAAGTACGATAAGGATTAATCCTAAGAAAATATTACTAATATTAAAATCCTAATTTATTATTTATTATTGTAAACAGGACTTAGAGTTTCTTGTCACCTAGTAAGATCAAAGAAGAAATAATTTAAAGCTTATTTCGCTTGTGTTATGAAACTACCATGAATACACAAAGGCACACAGGAAACAGTTGTACTGATATGAGCTGGGCCTTGCTAAATGTCCAGTCTAACTTTTAAACAGACAAACAAAATTAACTTAGAACCCCCCACCTATTTACTTTTGTCCAGTGTCTTCCCTATTGTTTAAAGAAAAGATTCAGAAAAGAAATGCAGGCAGGAAAAGCAAATAAAATAAATTTCACTAATTGCAGCAACAGCGGAGTGTGGTATAAAGTGGGGGGACTTTTTGGAGAATGATGTATAAAGAAAGTCTGCTTGTTAAGAATTACCTAGAAACAGGAAATAAAATTTGATTTGAAATTTTATTGATTCCATCCCATGTATTTACCTTTTTGTACCATAAAATATCCACTTGTATGTAAATAATGAAACACAAAAATTATGTTTAGATAATTTTTATTCATTCTGTGCTCTATGAATGGAGAAAATGTTGCTTTCAATCTTAATTATTACAATATTTTTGGTCTTCTGAACAATGCAAAGCGTGCATCTAAAATTAATTAGTCTATTTGTAAAGTAACCATTCCTCTGTTTCAATATGCTAGCATCTAGCAATTTATTTAAAAAACGAAAATCCCTAACTTCATTTGGATTGTAATGGATTCCCTTTCATTGTTGCAGGAGAGTGATAGGTTCAATTAAAAACACAGCCCTGGTTTAGAACCCTGAGACACTCAATCCTGTCAAAATTCTAGGCATCGTCTGTGAGTTCTCCCCCTCTCCTGTTTGAAATCCCACGTTTTCCTAACATCATAATGCAACGTCTATGGACAGCTGTAAAATGTTTGAAAGTAAATGATGAAGTAGCAGCTTTTAACATCTCACTTACGGGGTGAGATCCAAACAAGAGAAAAGAAGCGAAATGGGACAGCTATCGACATTGTAGATGTCAGCTCACGAAGAAGGTTTTGTGCTCGAGTAAGATGTCCTGTGGACATCATTAGACCATTATTAGCAGAATACAATTACCAAGTAAAGGCCAGGGAACGTACAGGATCCAGGCATGCATGTTAGATCAAAGCTAAGTTTCCGTAATGCACCTGCAGTTAAAAAGACTTTCTAACTGTGGGAGAAGCAAGTCTGGGGCAGCCGAAGCACAAAAGCTGTCCAGTGATAACTTCGATAATGTTAGAGATTATTCTCAACAGTGAGGAGGCAAAACCAGTGTGAAGCCTGATCCATATCACATTTTTCTTCCAAGTTATCTTCAATTTGTAAGGAATATGTTTATTATTTGGCACATTGGGGGTTTTGAGTGAGAGTTTTAGTAGGAAACAAGGGAAGGAACCATGAACAGGTATCACTAAAGCTTTAGCCATATACAGAGGGGTAGTCAAGGCACATACCTTAAAGAGGACTGAGCTAATGGTCTCAAGTATCAAAACAGCTGCTTTAATTTTGCAGTATCATTACAACTGCAGAAAATGAGTAATTTCACTGAAGTGAAAAAAAATCAATGGTACTATTGATGTGCTCCAGCTGAGGTGAACGTGGCATTTAAAAGACGAAGTGTGGAGCCCAAACTGTCAATTTCTTCATGAAAATGTACTGATTTTGCCTAGTTAAAACCCATTAGTTGGCTGAGCTCTTGCACGCTGGTTATGTTTCAGGGAGTTATTTTTGAATGTCAAGCACTTGCTTGGGCGGGCAAATTTCTCTTATAGACTTCTCAAGGTTAGTGAGGCCATCCTCTGTTCCTTGTGAGTGCTTCACCAATTCGCATGCAGCGTGGAGACAGACAGAAGTATTGGAGGCAGGTGCTATTTTAAAATATTTCTTTTATAATAATATTCTTGAATATTTTTATGTGGCTGTTTTTGTTTAGGCTAAGTATTGATTTACTTATTTAGTAAGCTGATATAAAACAGTTTTTTATAACATCATTGCCGAGTAAAGGAAGCATTGCCAAAGACATCACTGTATCGTTTCCATGTGTCCCACTGATCTAGGAGACAATAATTGTCGAGTACCAGGGGTTTTACAGGGCCATAAGCATGGTGTGATGCTAGAGCAGGAATTGCTTCATGTTATTTATCTTCATAAGATGAACTGTCTCATTTCATTTACAGGAAAAATTGAGGAGGACGTTAACCAAGAGATGGAATTAGGTAATTTTTCAGGGCTCATTTTATTATTTAAATACATAACAAAGCTAATTCAATATGCGGATCTGAAGAGACCTTTACTTTTGTCTTCCTTCCCTGTGCTCTGGGTTTATGCTGGCATCTGGCTTGCACTCAAGTACAGCTGAACTTTTTGCTGGTGTTTGCAGCAGGCTAATTCACCTCCTCCGGGAGGCATCTGGTTAGCTCTCTTTAGAAAGAGCTGCTACCCTGCCCGGCCCAAACACATGGTGACGCGTGGCAGGACAGATGCGGGATAGCTTAATGCCTGTCTGGGCAAGATGTAGAGGAGGAAAGGAGATTGTGTCTCTTCCATCCCAAGTTGCCTTTCTTCATGGCACATAATGAAATAAGTGCCTAGCTGTACATGAACTCTGCTGTTGTCATGGCCAAGAATGAGGATAAACACCCATCTTTGGGTCAAACTTTTGCTGTTAATATGCTTTGTGGAATTCTGCAAACTTGTTCTGCAGAAGGCAGGATAACACTAATACTGTGATGCTCCTGTTAGTGTGTTTCATGCTTTTTTTATTAAATTTGCATATTGCAGCATGTGCAACATTTATGCAAGGTAAATTTTGTAACCCAAAGCTGATTCGATGTGTACAATACAGAAATAATTGATTAGATTTGAATCTAAATCGCTGACAACTTTGAAGTCATTTACAGGACGTTTTTCATCTGTTAATGACCTTTGGTTCCTGAAAGAACTAACTGTGGTAAGTGTTTTCAAAGGAAAAATAGTGAGGTTACATTATCGGGGTGGATTTTGGTGGTGGTGGTGGTGTTGGTTGGTTTTAGCTTAGTGGTTTTTTGGTTTTGGTTTGGTTTTTTTTTTTTTTTTAATAGCAAGGCGAGTAAACGTGATGCCTGTGCAAAACACTCATTTTTCATTGATTGTAACTATAATCACCCACATGAAGATTAACATTCACATGTCAATGACAATGGTGATTTTATTCCAGTGTTAATATCTATTGTTATGAATAGAGTAAGAAATTAACTTCAAGTGAATTTTCAGTATTTCAGGAAATTTTATTCTCATGAAGTCAACCCTGAAAAATTGATGCCCTTGAACATTATAAAGAGGAGAATCATTTCTCCCCATAATACAGCAGTCATGTCCGCTTTAGGGTTATCAAGTGTGCATCAGAGCTACAGATGTCACATTTTCAGAAACTTCTTGTGAGTTCTGTCCTTTTGGTTTGGGAGTAGTCTGATTTTTGTTTTAAACAGCAATTTTTTTTTATGACTGAAACAAAAGCAACATTTGATGTAAAGTGTGCAAAAGGGTTGGGGTTTTCTTTCTGTCTTTTAAAAATGCCAAAACCATGAGGAGTCTCTAAAATCCGGATGATGGCCAGCAGGAAGAAGTGACAGATGTTTCATGGTTGTGGCACATGTAGCTCTGTGGCCGTGGAGGCACTCCACAGTGCCTCAGTTCAGGAACCACTGCTGTAAGTTTTATTTAAAAGGCTGTCAGCTACTTCTAGGTAAGTTTTCATTACTGGGTTCCAGATCTGCTGGAACAACTTACTTTGTGCAGTTCTTGTTCCTGCTGCAACTAATCACAGTTTCTTAAGCACTCAGGCCTCACTGGGAGGATATCTTCTTCCATGTAGGGATCATCAACCCCTGCCACAGACTAATGAGATTGGCATTCGAGGAGGATGTGTCAGAGCTGTAGAGAGAAGCCTGTTGCAGTAACCATACGGTCCTCAGGTCTCCTCTGCACCAAATGTTTGTGACAAGATATCTGTGCTGGGTTTCTACAGACTGCAAGAAGCAACCTTCTGACAAACCAGAAGGAAATCCCTTTCTTCTTAGCAATCTTGAAAAAGCAGTAATGATGGAATAAAATGTGGCAAAAATTATAATTTTATCTGTTGCTATTCTTGAGTAGTACCAGATTTCTTGCAACTTCTGTGTTACTGATAGGGAAAATGAGATGTGTTTTGAAGCCCAGAATATTACTCGTTCCAAGCCTTTACTTTGGTTTCTGAAATGGGTACATTTTGAGGAGAAAAAAAGAAGCAAAAATAGACTAGATATCTCTGTAATTGCTTTCACACATACCTGCGGATACTCTGAGTGCAAGTAATTTGGCAGAACTGCCAGGTTAGGTGAAGAAACAACAAACACCTTTTCTTCTACTAGGCCAGACTCTTCCAGCTAGTAAGAATATTTGCAGATAAAGCTAACAAACTGTAGCTGTACAGGCAGAATTAAATCAGGACAGTGTTATTAAAGGGGACCCAGGTATACATACTGCAAAAATGAGAACATGCTATTTCTTGTGTTTTGCATCTAGAGGCCCACTTATCCTATTACCAGTAGAATTTAATGGGGGAAGATGTGGTGGACAGGATGAATCTGTTCTACACCTTGCAGAATCTGCTTTCTATGTTTGTGTGCCTGATTTGAAAATCCACTGGAACTTTTTTTTTTAATTGAAAGCGCAAGAATATCTTTGTAGGCAGGACAATCCGATACTGAAGGATATGCTCTAAAGTAATTTCTTTATTGGCATGTGGAAAGAAGACTTGAGCTCTTGAGCAGCCCAGATATGTAGGGAATGGATAATAAAGTGCTGACAGATTTACTTAATTCTTCTTTAAATCAGATACTTAAATGCTGAGTGTATCACTCAAGAACATAATGTGGACTTGTAACACCTTGTGGAAGACGGCAGGTCCAAAAATCAATGGTGAAATTCCCAGGGGTTGCACATGTCATTACATGATTTGAAATGCCATTTAACATGCCATGCACCAACCCCACTGCAAGCTTTTAATGCATTTCAGCACCTTAGTATGGGTGATTTGGAGGACAGTGCTAGACATTGTTAATGTTCCAGCAGATCTGTAAAAAAGAAACTAGACTTAGGCAAAACACATGTAATTTGACATTTTTCGTGGAAAATGTTTAATTTTCACATCTCAAAGCAACTTGCTAACGATAGTAATAAGAGAAGCAAGGTTTCTGTATTTGCATTTTTTCATTTATATCAGTCGATTTAAAATTACTAATTTAAAAATCACCTCCTCTTGAAATCATTGCCTTGCTGATTTCTTTAGGTCACTACCACTAAAATTACAACATACCAATGGAATTATCAGAAGGATCTTTTTTTATGGAAAGATAGGGAAATGTGGGTAGGTAACCTGGGGGAAGTTAATCATGATTTGCCAATTGTTAGGATTTTTGCTTGTGTTCTTGTATGTATAAATTGAATTCTTGATGACAGTTATGTTCAGTTCATTAATGCACATCCAGCAAGTAGGCAGAGAAGAGGGGTACGGAAAAGTCATCTCATCTGTTATGTCTGACTCAGATATTTCAAACCATGGGATATTTTTATTATTTAAAGGTCACTTCTTGAAAGCTTTTATGAAATTTTAGTCACATCTGTTGTCACTAATTGGCGCTGGGTAGTTTTACTCTCCACAATTCACTAAAGAGGTGGAAGTTGGTGTTAAATCTGATGAATGTGTGCTTTTTCAGTAGGCAGTTCCAGGACAGTGATTTGAAATGTTTCAGAAGTCACAGAAAGTGCAGAGCAGTGGGCAGATGCCACGTAGGCTTTTTACAGTCACCACTGAAAGACACAAATTGGCATCTCTTAAACGACCGTGTTACTTCCCATAGTGAGAGGTATAAGCACATTAATGAAAACTGCCTTTGTAATTGCACAATCTAACACGAACTTTTGCTTGTATAGTTTTCTAATCAATTTTCATGTGTAGTAAGTGGAACAAAACTTTTTTTTTTCCTTCTTTTTTTCCTCTGTGATAAACAAAATCTCCTTTGATCGAAACTAAATGCTTTTTCTCAGTGTGATTATTTACAAAGAGATTCAAAGCTCTGCCACTGGAGTTTTGCATGTGTTGCTGACAAACAAGATGTTATAGGAAAATAGCCCCAAGACTTCAAGAAAGACGTTGAATTGCATTTTCTGTAGCCAATATATTCATTTCCTCTTGGAAAAGAATATTGAGGATAGCTCTCTGTTTGGTCTTACAAGGCAATGCTAGAATCTAGTCTGAGAAAATAACATCTGCAAATGCTGTATCTGTGGTAATTTTCCGATTGCTGCCAACAAGAAAAAAAAAAAGGAATGAAAACAGAATAGAGCAAACAAACCTCAAACAAAAATAAATCATCAAGCTTCTAAATCTTACAGATAGGTGAGTTGGATTCTGCTGAGTTTGTTCAGGAATTCAAGGGGAAAAAAAGCAGTATAAAAACTTACAGTAAAATTGTCTGGGAAGAAAACTACTTTCCATGTCCATTAAAAACTCTTTGTCTCAATAATAAGTATTGGATGAGAATCTGAATAGAGCAAAATTCATTGAAGTGAACTAGTTAGATCAATTTATGCTGTGAACTTAGCCTTTAATGAGCAACTCAGTGACAGCAGGATCTCATGGAAATGAGTGGAATGAATTTGTGGACAAGTACCCAAGTTTGTAGGATTTATATCCTTGAAGGTTTTCAAAACTTGGCTGGAAAAGTCCCTGAACATCCTTATCTAACCTGGCATTAGCCCTGCTAGCAGGGGATAGGCCAGATGACTTACAAAAGATCTCTTCCAGCCTGAATTATTCTATAATCCTGTACTAATCCATTCATTGTATTTTGTTCAGTCAATATAGTATACACAAGTATAATTGTGTAATCTCTTCTTATCTTGACAGGTTACAAACTGTATGGTATAGTTTTCCTGGAAAAATAGGTTCTGCTGTGTGACAATTTTTGAAAAATTCCTGAGTCAAACAAAGCAAGCTAACCGGGTCTGTCACACTGGAATTAAATGTTAGGCACTGTTCATGGACAGAAAGCAGTAACAGGCTGAATTGTTTACTGGAGGGTCATAGAAGTTACTGTAATTTAAAGCTTCTTGATTTTTTTTGACAGTTACAACTGTTAACATATTGACTGCTGCTGAGATGGAAGCAAGATGTATTTATGTAGTAAATGCAGATGTGACCTTAGAGCGAGGCCTGTTTTATTCTATCTTTAAAAAAAAAAAAAAAAAGTGCCCCCACCCCCTCAGTATCTTCTGCTTTCAGGTTTGCCCATGTTTCCTAAATTCTGCTTGCTTATGTTTCCTCAGCATTGAATCCAAACCCATTATTCATAGTAACAATTTCAATTTCTGTTGTTTATTGGGAGAGACATGCTGATGTAATTACAGAGGAGGGAATGGGCACTTCTAATCTATAGCACTGTCCTTAAGCCCTACCAGTGGCTCTCCCAGCATGAAGACAGTGCCGACAATAAGAAGTGAAAATGTGATCCCATTATTTCTGCAGAGTGCTCTGAGGCATGGCGTTAGAAAATGCCACCATTCTTGCAAAGCCTGAGCATCTCCAATGTTACTGCCTCATCAATCAGATCTGGTTTCATTTACTCACTAAGTCAACTAAAGTAGCCTAGCTGGGAGCTCTTCAGAGAAATACTAAATTATGCTAACTCCAAATTTGTCCTATCATAAATAAGTAAGTAATGTAATTATTGAGGCTGTTTCCCTGGATGCATTAACAGTAGGTTTAGCATTCCAATTTACAGGCAGCTCTAAATCTATGTCTGTTGAAGATGCTTTGATCAGTACACCCTCAGATAAGATTTACAGTGGCACAAGAATAACCTGATAAAGTAGAACAATAGTTTTTAATAAAATAAATTAATACTGGTGATTACATACTGACATTATTACATACATTGTAACCTGCATGGAAGATCAAAGTAGTAAATGTATTGCATTGAGATAATCTACTTTCTTTTTAATTTAGTAGTTTGAAAGGTTTTACATTTCATACTCTATACAAGCATAAATTTCTGTGGCATCTGACAAGACAGTCTTTACCTGCTGCCAATAGGTATGGTAATTGCTAGGAGGAGCTTAGGGCATTTATTTATAACAGCATTTTTTTCTCTGATTATTATGTGATTGTTTTTGTTTTTTTTTTTCCAGTTTCCCCTCAACCAGTTAACTTGGTTTGAGTTCTAGTAAGTGTTCGGAGAGGAAGGAGGAGACCTTAGTGTCTGCATACTTGTCAGGTTCACTGCTTCACTTTTGTTGAGAAGGTACAGTGGTGTCTGCTGCCACTCTAATCAGGACGGGGCTGGCCAATCTTTCATTTAAAGCAGAGCCCAACCAATCCTGTCTATACTAACAACACGGTGGTTTGTCAGGGGAATGAAAGGCTGCTAAAATAGAGTAGATGATATAATTAAATCTTCATTAAAACCACTCTCAGGACATGGCATGGTACCTTTCAATCTGAACAAGTTAGTTATGTCTAAAATTATGAAGATTTAAATTCAAAGTTTAAACATTTAAACATCTAAGTGCTTACAGTCAGACAGATGTTGGCTGCCTTTGTGCAGGGTGGGATGGATACTCTGGCTAGTCCAGTGACTCTGTACCATTGGAGTAATTTCTGTTTCATCTGTCAGGACACATGGAGAATCAGGAGAAGAACGAAGGTAGCTGCTACTACTTTTTTTGTGTGATGTAATTTTACAGTCAGGAACATAACTTTCTCCATTCTAATTGAACATGTGGCTATTGAGATCTTAAGCTCTTTTCCACCTTCCTGCTCTGCAGGCTCCGTTTGCCTTCCCCTCACTCTCTTCTTCCACTGCTTTTCTCTGATACGTCTTGGCATTGGGCTGCTTTCTTCTTTAGGAAAGGTGAACTCTTTTAGGAAAGATTTAATGGTTTTCCATTATGGTTTGGGTGGGTTTTTTATGGGTGTGCTTGTCACTTTAGGACTGGGAGGAGTGGCAAGGGAAGACTGTACTTACCTCTCAAGAATAAACACTCTACTTTCCCACTGACTGGTTATCTAAAACCTCCGGCAGCTCTGGCAGTCCCAGGAGCGGCATCCCACAAGGCAGTCCCCGCAACAGCTCCGTGCTGGATGTAGCTGCCGCCCGGCACCGTAGCTTTCTCCATGTTCTGGGTATGGCTGGTCGTCTCCATTGGTGGCTTCCTGACGGTGCCCTAGCACTGGGGAGCCCTCAGAGGCTGGTCTTCCTGCCAGGGCCCCTTAGGCTGCTTCCCCTGCCCAGCATCAGGCTAATGTCATGGCCTTTCTCCTCGTCACCGTGGGGAAGGAGTCGACCCGTGGGATGTCACAGTGCAAGTGCCGGTGGCAGAGGGGAGTGCTGGGGCTCCTTGCATAGGGCTGGCTGACCAGGGCACGCAGGAGCGCGGGGGGCTGCGTCGCAGGGTCTCTTCTCTGCCCCGTTGCTGCGTAAGCGTGTAAAGCTGCTCCAGCCCCACCTTCCCCGGCTCGAGATCTGACACTGTGGATTGCTCCTGCTGCAGAGAGGGAAAGGAGCCAGCCGCTCGCAGTATGTCAGTCATATTTTCCCATCTTCTGACTGATAATGTTTGGCTGATTTGCGAGAGCATACGCAATGCAGTCTTGGAAGAGGGTGTGTGTGAGTGGGGGGAGCTGGCGTGAGTAATCGCATCCTAACGTCGCAGTCGTTCTTCAGTCTCCCCCAGACAGCAGTCGCTCTTCTTGCCTGTACCAGGCACTTACTCATTCACAGCGCAAATGGTCTTGTTTGTATGACAATGCTAATTGAAAGAGCTCTTCCAACTTCAGCAGCTATTTGTTTGGTTATACCGCAGACAGTAACTTCTAACTTAATAAACCAAACAGACAAATGTTCAAGAGTTACTACAGCAGTGTAAAAGTGTTTGGTTTTTTTCCCCAATGTGGCAATGTGAATCCAGAACACTATCCCCATTGGCAGCCAGTCTGTAAATGTTTAGGAAGGATGTTCTAATTGCTCTCATCGCTGATGTTCTATAGAGTTAATTTAAATGAAAGGTAGCCTAGTTTGGATTAGAAAAGTGTAATTCTCACAGATTCTATGAGTTATTGTAGCCTCCTAATCTGTTTTTTGCTTTCCCCATATCTTTTGAATATCAAATTCACAAAAAAGGGATTGAATTCTTATCAACTATCAATTTACTCATATTATGAAGCCATCTTAATGCAATAGTTGATTCCATTTAAAAGCCATAAGTATGTACAAATTTTGTATCCTAAGCTGGGCTGGATACTCTGCAGTAGAGATTGTACCCGTCAATGTACACAGGAGAGCCACCAGCAAGAAGGTGCGACCTGCAGGGTGAGATGTGTTAGGATTACCTGGCCGGTGGAGGAAAGCTTTCTGCCTTTTGCATTGTACGCATCCTTCTTCGAATCCCAATGCGCAGCAGTGAAAGTGCTGCATCTTTCTGTCATGAGGACTTCAGGCATTGATCACCTGCTATTTTACAGTATGAAATCCTCAATTCCAGTTACAGGTTTAATCTCCTTTAGGAAAGGAATTGTGGCCAAGCATGTTTATGTTCAATTCAGTTGGTTTATTTCAGATTGAAAGAGAGGAGGCGAGGAGCTTGGACCTAGAAGTGAATGATGGCTACTTTGCAGTATTGTCAGCCACTGTGAGCATGGTTTGACCTTAAACCAGGTTCAAGATAAATCTTATTAGCAGTACTGATCTGCAAACAGGTAAATCCTCCGACAACAGTAATGAAAGCCAGAAAACTGATTTTCTCTAGTGTTACTGGAGCAGAAATTTCTGCTTTATTGTTTTACAGCAGGGTGTTTGAAATACAGCCTTCTCATGCCGGTGCACACATTTATTAGTATTAAATCATTCCAGAGGAGAAAGCATCTTTGTTCCCCACTCGTGTTAGCTGGACAGGCAATCTAGACGTCTGGATGGTTTTATAGTGGGTACTTTCTGGAAAGCAGTGTCAGGGTTAATACTGTACAACCTGGCCTAGTATCTGTCATTTCTTAATGATTCCAACAGTAGATAGCATTTGAAATTTCTCAGTTGCTGCTGTTAGACAAAAAAAAGGCTAAACCCAACCTTTTTTCTTTTATTAAAAGCCAGTCATACCTACTTGCTGTCTCTGGGATTTTTTGTAGTTAGACCAAAGATTTTTATCCCCTCTTCAGTTTCTTAGTGTTTAGCGCTGCCGTCTGATAAACGAAGTAAGCAGAGATGTTCCAGAGAGATATAAATGTTTAATAACAAAATTGCTATTCTGAGTAGTTTTCTGTATGATTTGTGTAGATGCCAGTGTTTTCTATTAGCTGTGCATTTGTTTGAAACTTATTGGAAGAATCTGATGGCAGGTGCTGTTTAATAAATGATGCCTATCTGCCAGACACCGTCAGGTGCTAGGCTCAGCCTGTTGGGGAAAGGTGAGTTTTTTAAGGAACTGTCCGTTATGGTTTCTTAAAATTTCCACTTTTTCATTACCACATATTGTCCTTGCTGAATATATGAGAACAACAGCAGAGCGATGGTGTAGATGCTTTGAGGAGCGTCTCGTGATACCATTTATCGCATATATATGCTGTGATTCAAGGAATCATATTGTCATGTACTGAACATTGAGAGCAGCTTCTCGGATTTAGGTCCAGCACGTTTGAGTGCTGCTAAGATCCTGTATCAGGGTCCCAGGGATCAGGTGCAAACACTGCCTTTTTATAGATCCTCCTTTCCCCTGGGTTACTCTGCGTGTCCACTGTCCCCCGATTGGTGTCGGTGATCTCGCTGTGCTTCTGCCTTTCGGCCCTGTCCTGCGAGTGGCAGGGGTGCTGTGCCAGTGCCCGTCTGGAGCGTGGGGCCTGGCAGGCGTCGCATCGCTGGGGTGAGGAGCACGAGGGAAAGGCGGCGGCTCAGGGTGGGCTGGTGGCACAGCCGCTTCCCGAGATGCGTGGTTAATGTTGGCCCTGGCAGCAAGGTAGTTGCCTTGCAGTCATTTAAAGCCAAGTTTTTTCCTCACAGATCCACCAGTAATTCATCTGTACCTGGGTGTTCGAACACTCAGTTACCATATATTTCTGTAACCAGACAGCCGGGTTTCTGAGGCAACTTCAGAAGTCCCAGATGAGATGTTCAGCTATCTGTAACTATCATTGTGGGTATTGTTCCAGCTTGCGTAGGTAGACCATTAGCTGTGCTTACACAAACTGACAACAAAAATAAACACTCTTGCTCTTTTTCAAGTGTTACTCTGTGTAACTTTAAAAAAACAAAAAAGAGACAATCTACCTGCCCCTCCCCCCTTAACATTTTTGGAAATTTTCTATTTATTTTTACATGCACAACAGAATTCCAGTGCAAATGCAGTTGATTTGAGAGAAATGATCAGTGTGCCAAAGATGTGATGACAACTGAGAGAGTGCAATTAAATGTTCCAACTTGCATTAGAAAATAATGACCTTCTTGGCTGAGTAAAAGTATTTTCATTAAATACCGACAATTCATAGTAATCAGTGAACCTGTTAGCCATGAAATTTGATTCTTTCATCATGGACGGTTCACTTACATATTTCAGACGAAAATTAATATGCATATCATTTCAAGCCTAACATTGTGTACTGTTTTAAAATACTACTGTAGCATTTCTGTGGCTTAGGAAAGCGAAGCCTTAAACACTTTTTCAGAAAAAGTTGCTGCATGATTGACAAGAATAAGCACTTAACAGCGCTGTTCTTTATGTCAGCAGTCTGATGCTTCAGTGGAAGCTTGACTGGCTCCAATTTGTTGTCTGATCAGCAACAGAAAAGCAATTGCTTCTTCCTTGATTGGTTCCATCTCTTATTGGTGGCTTTTACCATCAGGGAAACTAAATGGGAAAATGTCCCTAATGGAGTAAAAATATTTTCAGAAATGAAAATTATTTGCATTAATTACACTCCAGTCTGTTAACAGCATTTTGGAAACCACTAATAATGGACTTTCTACTCTATTGCCAACAGTGAAACAAGTAATAGAGCTTTTCAGAGACAGGCTTGGAGTATATATAAAAAAAAAAAAAAGTGGTTTATTTGCTAGAAGCTCAGCCCTGTTCTATGTAGGGCGATACACCCTTTAGCTCCCTGCAGAATCGTTACAAGATTTAACTGCTGTGTGACCTCTTTTGTGGCAAGCTTTCACCTGCAAGTCTGAAGTTGTTGCTATGCGGGGTTCGTATGACTTGAAAATGTTTCAGGCACAAATGGGGCACTTGCACACTGATGGGTCATCACAAATGGTTCATGGAAGTGAGGCATGGGCAACATGTATAATTGAGCAGCTTTGGGTCTAATTCTATTCCCATCGAAAGGGAAAAGAAAACAATTACAGTTTGCTTACACAAAGAAGAATCACGGTTGGGAACTACAACATGACACAAGGGAGGTGCAAAGGGAGTTGAGTGTGTTTTCTGCTTCTACGACTCTGTCTTTTATGTCAGGAGAATAACTGAACTAAGGACATATTCAGTAATTTGAGGTTCTCTAACTGTGAAAAGATAAAGCTCTAGAATTTTGTGTTGAAGTGCAAGGTAGGGATTTCTTAACTTAGCAGAGTGTTTGCCTGCTTTCGTCTTGGTGAATGACTTGATTTTTCATTGGTTGCATAGCGGAGCAGCTGCAGCTCTCCAACTCTCACATGAGAGGCTTTTTCCCTTGCCACGATGAATTTGTATTTCTTTCACCAGCTGCCAGTAGCTCTTATTTACCTCCCTGAAATACGATGCAATGTCCTTTAAAAACAACGATCGTGTCTCCATTCACTGCTGAATCTCTATCACTTTCAGTTATCTGTAAAGGTATCCAACTTCAGAACCTGTAATAGTATTATTAAAGTTGGTTGTATCAGGAGCACAGCAAATAATCATTTGAAAATTTGCGCAGAGTTTTTGGATCAGAAGACGTGGTATTGACTAAATAGCCATTTTTCTCCAAATGTTTCTTCCCATGTAGTGTTATATCATCTTTCATATTAAGATCTCCAGACTTCTTAAAGCACTGGGGTGATTGTCTTCTCCTTTTAAAAACAAACATGGGAGGGAATTGCTTTTTCTTACTTTCTTCAGTTTTTTTCTTTTTTAGCTCTACTTTTAGTCAGACGTCAGACACTAGATCCATTTATTTGCATCCAGTTTATTGAAATTACATCTAGAAAGCTGAAATTTTAGAAACTTTTGAGCAGTTGGAATAGTGGGCTGAAAGGAAATCCTTATGGAACGGTTATTGCAGTTTTCCATTTCTTCTGCAGACTGTCCTGTTGAACCTACATAAGATGGAGTCCACAGAAAATTTCTGATGATGTGATGAGATCTTGATGATAATATTATTTTTTTTTTAATACAACCTCCTTGAATCTGTTAGTGCAGTTGTAGCTGATTTTAATTGCATTTGGGGAAGGTATTAACTGTTCCATTAAGTGTCATTCCATTTTAACTTTTGATAAGCCGTGTATTTTTGTACTCAAT
This sequence comes from Egretta garzetta, assembly GCF_000687185.1. Classification (NCBI taxonomy): domain Eukaryota; kingdom Metazoa; phylum Chordata; class Aves; order Pelecaniformes; family Ardeidae; genus Egretta; species Egretta garzetta. The sequence goes on along the minus strand of NW_009260182.1, from coordinate 547,571 downwards.
GCTTTCTTTTCCAGTCATGATACATTAATGGAATAAAATATGGTAAACTAGGACAATGTTTTAAGCCCAAGGAAGAAAAATAGAGCTTCATCTCGCACAAATCCTTAGATTAACCTGCACAGTTTTCTTGAATACCACCACTTTTAACTGTGACACTGTTTAAAGGTAACGGATAATTCTGTTGTGTGTAAGAATACTATTTTCTTAAATGACTAACTGTGATCTAGAAAAGCAGCACTGATTTTTTTTTAAAAAAACTTCAGTAAATAAAGCTGACCAGAATTCAGGTGTTTTCTCATCTGTTAACTGTGAGTAACAGATGTCATTTTGAGCATTACTGTGTTGAATTCTGTGGTTGTACAATTGTTGCCTTCAGATTTGCATTTACAGTTACTGTAAGTGCATTAATAACTCATCATTGAAAAAAACAGTACAATACTTTGTAAGCCTTTGGTCCTGCCTCTGCCATCAAACACTAAAAAATAAAAGCCTACTTTTAGAAAGACTACTGAAAAAAAGTTCTAATTTGCTGATCTAAAAAAGGTCACAAAAAAAAGACGACAAGGTAGGCCATTTTGCATTGCATTTTGAGACATTTGAGATGTTTGTATGAGTAAAGGATAGCTCAGCATAATATCACTTCATTTTTGATGAGAAAATACTTTTTAACCAATTTGTTGAGTTCAGATTTACAACCAAAATATGTGGGTTTGTTTTTTTTTTTTCCTTGCTGTTGTGTTTATTGTAGCATAGTTACCAAGATGTGGAAAACATGCCCATTTTGTACAGACTATAAGGGAGACAAAGCACAGAACAGGACATCATCGAAAAGCTCGTGAACTTGAAAAATGTAGATACATTGCATCTTTAATGCATAAACAAGCTGGTTTGTGTTCCTAAAGCCATTAGATCTTAAGGCCTAATTATTTAGTTTCCTGCATAGAACCATCAGACTGTAATATTGCTATTCCCTTTCAACTCTGGAAGATTCCCTCTCTAATTTCCATATTAGCATTTGGTAAATACAGAAACATTACACAGACGTCTCATTGGAATAAAATTGATCGTGAGAGCTGTTTGACTATAACTCTACTTCATCAGGAAAAACAGTGAGCTTTGAGATATTGGCATAACATAACAAATTGGGAGACTGCTTTCAAAAGTACAAATTAATATATCAGTGGAAAAATTACATTTAACTCCATGGCGTGGACTCAGTCATGTGGGTGCGCACCTTATAAACGTGAGTTTACGCTGCAAAAATGTGCACCCTGGCTTGAGAAGGAGATGGCAATAGTCTGGAGGGATATGATCCTTTTGGCTGCATCTGGAAACCCGAAGGCCTTTCTAACTGCTATGTTTTATCAGACCATCATGCTATATTGGCAGATTGAAAGGCATTCAGAGGGAAATAGAGGGATTTCACTTAGAACGAATGACTAACCTATGGTTTTGCTGCATATATTCATATTGTGCAAATATTTTGAGCTATGTTTTTGTAAAACTCTTACCAAAATATTTTCAATCCATACCAGAAATCTCTTAAATTCTACCTTGGTATAAATATTAATAGTAATAATGATGTCTGGGAGTTAGGGACCCAGAACATTCTATGAGTAGTAGAAGAATATAAGCATCAAAATAATATTAATATAATAATATCATGATATAACAATACTGGTAAAAAATTACTAATTATTAACAATCGTGGAAAAATGTAGGCTGTATATCAAGAAAAACTTGTGGAGGGGAAGGTTCCTGGAATGTCTTCCTGAGAAATTAAAATACCTGTTCTTTATACTGCTTAAGACTCCCTTAAGATTAAATATTTTTAATTGGAAATAATCTTTGTATGTAATGTGGATAGTAGTAAAGGATAGTAGTAAATCTACTACTTTTAGGATAGTAGTAAATCTTGACACCAATAAAAAAAAGATAATAATGCATTCTCCAGTGTATTCTCTTTATCTGATTCATTAAGAAAAAACTGAGTACAAATGTATATAGACATGCAAAGGACATGAGGAGAGAGCAGACAGGGAAACGTAAAGATGAAAGAAACGTTTGCTGCCTGTTAAGTTCCTGGAGTTTATTCTGCTTCTTTGCTTCAATGAAAGAGAGAGGAGGGTGACACAAAACAGAATAGTAGAACATGCATGTTACCCTTTTTTTTATATACAATTTTAAAGGTAAACTAAGGGCAATCAAAGAGTCTGTCTTGAATATTATAATTTGGCTTTAAATTCAGATGTTGAGGAAAACAATTTCCTTGGCTCGATGCACCTGTAAATTCTTTCTGTATTCTCACTTCAGACATCATGCTGAAAAGTAAGTACTTAAAAGAAGTGGCTTCAAATTTTTGCATCCTAAAGGATTTTCTGAAGTTTTGTTTCTGTCATATCACTGAGAATGTTCCTAAAGAGAACTGGTATTTGATCAATAAAACATTTACTGAATACACTTTAAACTGAAGCTATACTGTTGCCGGAAAAGGAACGCATTTGGAGCTAAATTAATAATTAATAATAGCTAAAATTAATAAATAATTTAACAGAAATAACGCAGAGAGCTGTATAGCAAAACAGGAATTTCCTATTTTAAAGTCTGCCTACAGTCAGTCAAATTCCGATTGCTTGACTTTCAGTTGTGAATTTGATTTGCCATATGGCATGGGAATGAGAGAACAAGGCTTACCACAGGAAGACGGTATTGGTATGCAGACTAAAGCAGAAAATTAGATTTCCTTCCCAGATCACTGTAAAGAGCGTGTTGGATGTTGACTTGAGACTCTGTGGTGGCAGACAAATGTACAAACTCCATTTAATGTGGGTTTCATTCTTCCAAACCATGGCTTGAAACCTGCTCACGCTGTTAGAAAGAGCATTAATGCTTTTTGTTTGGTTTTGTTGTTGGGTGGTTGCTTTGTTCCTGGTTGTTCTGAGCTGTGTCTTCTCAAGCTGACACAAAGAGTCCAAGTGATGCTACTCATCCCTGTCTGTATAATGAGCCTTAACCGGTCTAGTACAGAAATAATCTTTTCAGGTGTTTCTAACCCCCTTTTTTTTCCTGAGCTTTTTTCTCAGTAACTAAAGATGGAGTGAGTGAAGAAAAGGACAGATTTTATTCTGGTGGGACAAATACATTGATACACATCCATCCTATGAAGTCATGCTTTTTTTAACGGAGACTAGAGCTTAGTCAAAAGCCATTATGCACTGATAATATGCATCAAAGTAGCTTTATTGATACTCCACTCTATTCCTGTCTTCTGAGTGTATGATCATTCTGAGCTATGTAGAGAAGAAGATCACTTTAAAAACTCTGAGAAGCTATTATGAATGAATGGACATGTCCGGACATGGCAAATCCTTTGCCCTGGCAGTCGGATAAGTTTTGTGATGAGCGTTATGTTTGTCAGCTTTCCGGTGTCTTAGCATGAGCTGTGCCGGACAAACCTAATGTGGTGGATGAGTTCAGTTTTGGCTGGATCAGATTGTCTGAAACAGTCCATCTGGAGTATTCCCCTAAAAATTAATTTTCACTCCTACAGTTGAGATTTTTAGCATGGAAGTTGACTGCGGTGTAAAGCAGCAGTAAGCCGAAGGTCTTACGGCTGGCAGGTTGTAGTTTGGAGGTACAGCCTCTGGTGCACACTTCTCCAGTGTAAAAAACTTGTAGATCTCTTCATGTACTCTGAAGTTCTGCATAGCAAAATGAAGCCTGCAGAGAAGGGTTATGTTCTTAGTTGTGTTCTGAAGATAATAGACTGAAAATAATTTTTTCTAATGTACTCAAACTTGTAAATCCTTAAGCGTAGAGGGAAAAGTTCTAAACCAAAACATATTAGATCTACTTTCTTTGAAACTGGGAATTCTGTTGCAGTATTTATTGTACAATATTTGACTTTATAAAAAGAGCTGAAACAGCTTTTAGATTTATAAATACGTCAATGTTATAAAAATGTGCTAGTAGTTGCAAAGTTTCTGTATTAGCAAGCAAATACATTTGATTAAGTGACCATCTGGTAAAATGTTTGTTACCAGTGAAAACACTGAATTTCGGATTTTGCTTGTGCCAAGTAAAATGTGGGTAAGAGTTATAGCTGCATAAATTGAGTGGGCAGTAATTGGACCATATACCTTTCAAGCCTACTCCTATCAATCTAAATAAATATTGTTTTTCTCGAAGCCATTTTGCTTAGCTGATCCACTCCATCTACAGTCAATTGTTTCACCACGTTGTAAAATTTCTCTGCAGAGTGATTCGACGTTTGCATTTGCATCTGTACAAGGGCAGATGACCTGATTTTTGGTAGGATTAACACAGAAATTATTAGGCCCTGAGTTCCACACATGAACCATGATTTGAGTCAGCCCCATCGTCATACACATCAGACCTCAGTGTCATGGCATTTGGAAAGGTTGTCACCAATGTGGTGAAGTGACTTGTGGCTAAAGAGGATGTGCAGTTTGGGCTTCCGTAGTGGCCTTCCTAGAGCTCCCCTGGTGCTATGGCTCTTGTTGCCTGGCATGTTAATAATAACAAATTCAATAATAATTGCAAGAATGGTCAAAGAAAAAATCAACATGGTTTCCTTAGAAGAGCTGCTGTGACTTCAGTTCATTGAAAACCATAGGAGCATAACAAGTTCGCTGTTTCGACCATTAATGCATTGGTGGCTTGTAGAATGGAGTTGTCTTCTTCTGTCGTAGCCCCTGGAGCACCTTTAGCCTTTGCAAGAAACCTTCAGCATTCATTTGTAAGATATCAGCATGTCAAAAAGGTAAAATATTTAAAATAGGAAATGTCACAATGTGCTGTTTTATTATTTCTAAAAATTTAACCCGGAACCCATACTTGTCCTTCTTCCTTTTTTATTTATTGCTATTTTGAACAATATGGTAAGGTTGTTGAGGACTATTATTTTATTCCTATAAAAATAAAAATATAAAAGAGGTTTAATGTTTGTCCTGCGTTGTATTACAAGTTGATATCTGTGAGAGAGTGGGAAGACTAGATATCACTGCTATATTCGGTTTTATCTTTGATCCCAACCAGTTTTGAAGTTTGATTGCCAGAGGTGAAAACTAAATTGTTTTTACAGCAAGAACCATTCTAATGCAGGGAATGCAATACCAGTTGTTCTGTTCATAATTTACCATGTACATCATTATATCTTCATCTCATATATCCATGGAATGAGTAATGAAGTGGTGGTTATTTTATAACTCCTTCTCCTTCTCCCTGGCATTAAATATTGAAGCTACAAGCCCTTTCTGAGAATAATGAGATGAGGAGCGGAGAGTTGTTTCTTCGATAAACAAAACACTGCAGTAAATATGAACTAATCAGAATTTTGTTGATTCCATTTATAAATTGGAGGAAACTTGTAAGAAAGGTGTTTGTAAATACTGTGCTTCATGAACATCCCATAACACTTTTCGAAATTGTTAGAGAACTGCTGGCAATAGTTGCCTATGGGTTGCTGAACTTAGCTCTTATTCAAAGTGAAAGATGCTGTGAGCAACTAAGAAGAAAGCTGAAGAAAAGTCATGGCCTTTAAATAGTTTCTTTAAAAATGTAAAAGGAGTGATGAATAGATGTATTTTATTTCCCACTGCTAAAAATGCAATTCTTGCTTTCTTATTATGAGTGTTACAAGTCTATAATTTCTGTTATTTTTCTTTAAGTGGAAGGTGATGATAGAATATCTTTTGCTGGTATTTTTGGTGCAATTTTATTGTAAATGTTCAAAATGAGGTCTTTGGGTTTATTTCAGCCAAGCTCTACTGACTGACTTGGAAGTTTGTCTTTTTATATTCTCTGATGATCAATCCCAGGGTTGAATCTAGGGAAGAACCTAGATGAAAATCTCGTAGCATACAAACAGTGTTGTCTAGATTTTGAGATGTGTTGCTTGCTGTGAACCAGAGCGGATTTGTACAGTCAGTGCATTACTCCACGATGCGTGGGGATTTACATGTTGCACATCAGCCAGGGGCTGTTGCAGTGGTCAGTCTGGCCAGCCAGCTGCCAAAATGCTTTCAGTCCACTCACTGCTTGGTTTTAAGGTAGCGGGCAAGAAAATCACTCCAGAGAGGGCAAAGAGCTACTCCAGCTTACTGTGACACTTCAAAATGCAAATGCATTGAAACACTGTGCCACCAGGTCACCTAATGTGTGACTTGATAATCAACAATTGCAGAATATGTACATTAATTGAAATGTCTACTACAAATAAGCAAAACTTAAGTGAGATCCAGTCGGATCTTAAGTGTTGTACTGTGGTTGTGTTTCTTGGGTCCTTGCGCTGCTCCTTGTTGTTTTTAGGTCAGGACCATCTCTTTTGTTTTCTCTTCTCTCCTTTGATTCCATCAATATTATAAGTTCCTGGGTTAAACTAATTTTTATCCTGTCTAGTCAACATCCACCACAGCCAGCTGACTCACTTCGCATTTTCCTCCATTTATTGCAGTCATCTGGCTGCCCCAATCTGTAGTTCATGTTATCACTGAAGCTGGTTAAACGCAAGAACACATCCTTTGTTACAAGATCTGCTTTGCGTCTTCCTCTTGCTTAGCAAATATATGACAAGGTTATTCTGGGAGCTGCAGTATGTCTAAATAACAGTATCTCCCATTGCAATACAGTATGTTGAAACTTGTGACATTCTGCATACACAGTTAGGAATCCTTAACAGCAGTATTGGTGGGGTTTTTAATTTTTTTTTTAATTATATGCGACATTTGTAATAAAGGAAATACATCAGATAAGTGTGCATTAAAAGCAGCATTTTGCTTTTGAACAACATATCTCAAACTATGTCATAAATCACACTCTCCAGATGCAGTAAAGTACATTGGGTCAAATTACATATATTTTGCTATCGTTTCAAATTAGAATTATAGTGTACTTTCTAATGACATCCCTAGGTATTTTATCTTTTATAATCTAGTGGTATATGTATATATACCATTCAGATATTTTAGAATATCATCAGTCAGAGTTTCCAGAAATGGAGGGGTTTTGCAGGAACTGCTGACAACGCATGCTGTTCCATCTTTGGACTGTTAGTGCTTGATAGTGTCCTTCTAGAAAATGGTGCTAATGAAGACCTTCCAGTGTCCAAATATGCATGTTTTTCCCGTAATTCATAAAATATACACTCTACAGGATGCATAAGATAAAATATAAAGTAGCCACCTGCATAAATATTAATTAAAATAATCTGCTTGCAAAGGGTGTGTGTGTGTGAGAAATCCCCAAAAGAAAAATTTCAAAGTGAGGTGGGAATGTGGTGGGGAGAAGAATGAAGGACGTTGCAGCTTTTCTGGGGAGGAAAAAAAACACCCAAAAGAACAAGACATTGCAGCTAATTGAAGTGTGATGTTCCATAGCAGTCAATTCTGTGATAATTTAGATAATTAGGAAGCCTAGAGCCTTGTCTCCGCGCTAGCGATGCCCCAGATAGTTTCTGCTGTAAGAACTTCTTACTGAAATGGTGACATTTCAACTTAAGAATCTTTTTCTTTTGTTATTGTTTTTCCTTGCCATGCCAAAAGTTCTCCTTAGCAGACAGAATATCGCTTTTTTTTAATACTGATATATTAACAGTAGTTTAATTGTTTACCTGTTTCCATTGGAAAGCTTCCAGCTTTCTCTCTCCTGCTTAAGCAGTGGTACAAAGAGATCCTCTAGGAATACAGAGCTATAAACAGCAGACTTTGTGACAGGAGGGACTTCATAACTCACCCAAAAGTTCATGCCTCAGAAGTTACGGTCTTTCAGCTCACTGGCGAATGGCACCTAATGAACTGGAAGGCTCCGTCTGCCGGCAGCCTGCACACTTCCCAGCCGCCTTCTCTGGAAGGGTATGGACTTTGCTTACGCGTGGCATCTTGTGTTTGGATCAGATCACATAATGTGATTTATCTTCTATGAATGCTACTTCAAATTTGGTTTGGTTGGGAAATAAGATTGAGTTGAGTGGCTAAAAAGTGGAAAGCTATTGCCTGCTGTTGCTTTCGGTTAACAATGCTGGTATAGGAGAAATTTTGCATTTTACATGGTTGTAGGGATAAAAATATGGTGGTTCCTCGGGCCGTTTCTAAGCTTGTTTTAAAAGTCAAATGTGTCTAGTCTTCCTTGGTGCTAATCCTATGCAACTGCAGAAAAATGAATTGATTTTCTGTATCGATGTGGCTATTTCTGCCCAGGCTGTAGAGGGAGGACATGTTTTTTATCGATTTGGCCCTGAACTTCCCTGCCTCTTGATGAGCACAAATGAAAGAACCACACTGGAGGTAGTCCTGAATCAGCAAGGGAGCTGGTACCACTGCCTTGGCCAGGCTCTCTTGTTTTTTTGCTGTATGAATTATACATTGGATTACCATCACCGTAATTAGATCAGGGTTCGGCTATTCATGTATGACCTATAGTAAGAGGGTTGTTCCTTGGAGTGCTTGATCTCTGCATAATGGTAAGAGAAGAGATTTATAATATAATTATGGAGGAAGGTTGACAGTACCTTTAACGGTACTGGAAGTGCTTGTGTGTCCAGAGGATGTTATGCTTGTTTCTGTCAGAAGAACAAATGAAAAGAGATTCAAAAGGAGGACACATGAGGAACCGTTAGCTGATATTTAAAGCTATGTTGGGGCAGATTTGTGCAATATATTCCAGTGCTCTGATGGAAAGTAGCTGGGGTGCTCGTGGCTTTTAAAATTCTGGATAATTCACTTATAAGCCTGTTGGGAAACTGACTGTTGTACTGAGGAGTGGTTTGAAATCTAATCTCCAGGAGATACAGAGATACTAACATGCCATCCACAGGACACTTTACAAGGCCAGGCATTTTTCTCTGGAATAGTACTGTATTGCATAAGGCTGGATTCTCTTCTCTGTCACTGGTGGAACGGTTTCAGTGCTACTACTCCTGGTGACTCACATGGTGGTTTTGTAAGAGAGGGAGTTAGTGTTTCATAGATGGTTTCTCCTGCTTTTTTGTTTCATTTGTTTTTTTCTCTCTCTCTCACACATATTTACTATAGAAGCTTGACTTTTTGGAAGCTTTTGTGTTGATGGCAGAAGAAAACATGAGTATGTCTTTCAGAAAGAATAAAATCTTAAATAAGATGCTGTGTCATTCTCCGAACTGCATTCTTCCAGTAATGTGCTTGTTCTCCCACTCCCTCTCTATGCTAGTAGATAAGATGAACTTATTATTTCAACTTTGTCATAAACTGGATTTACTCTCTGGTTTTAAGCAGATCTAAATCACATTGTCAGCATGCTCCTTTGTACTATCATCCTTAAAAAAAAAATAAATCTTCATAGCTCTGTTGTATCCAGCCAAAGGCACAGATAAGGCTGAGCAATTTTTTGTATGTATGTAATTTAAAAATCAGCAGAGAATATTTCTTTCACAGGAATCAATAAAGTATGAATATAAAATTGTCAGGTGATAGCAACTGTGTGATGCAGAGGATTAGTGACTTGTCCTTTTATTACCAGGGACTGGGTTCAAGCTTAGATACAACAAATCAGAAATAATATTATGCTGCATGGGCTTTAGTAGTATTGAACGAAAAGAGCTAATGTGTCTAATACCCCAGTCCAGCTGGGAAATATTAAGCACTACTCTAATCTCTTGCTTTCTGCTCAGATCAGCTACGGATTCTCAGTCTAGTTGTTGATTATTCTTCACCATCAGGATAAGCCTGCTCCACAGCAAGAAAAAATTAATTTTAGTGAATTCATACTTTTACGTGCTCAGGAGGCAGCCGTTCTCCTTTTAGGTGCCGTTCCAGGCAGGCTCCCAGCAGACGCGTGGCTGAGGAAGGGAGCCGGGGCTGAGCAGTCTCCTGCTGGGAAGGGGACTGTGGCTAATTCCAGTTCATTAGGGAGGGAGCCCAACCAACACCTTTCTCCTCAATCTTTGACAGTGGTGGTTGCTATGGAAACCTTCCTAGGAATGACCTCTTTCAGTGTTTAAATAAATAAGCTGACAATTCTCTGTTATTTTTCTAACAGTATCTAATTTTCTTTGGGGTAAGCAAACTATGAATGGAATCAACAGTCTTATCGATCCAGCCTCCAGAAAATACATTAAATAGATTCAGTGTGCTGCGTGCATTTAAATATCCCTGTTTGCTTGTCTAAAAGCTTACAGACAAGGGCAGGGCATGGCCTTGATATTCTAACTCAGCTCGGAGTTACAGTTTTAATTACACCTCTGAAAGAACTATGAATTACCTTGTGAAACATCAGTTAATACCTCAAATAATTAGCTTTGATAAATGGAGTGAGTTGGGCACTCCTAAGTAATTGCTTTGTTTCACCTGAGAGATTTTTGCATTTCAGCGGTGGGTTAGCAATTCCCACGCATGCTTTATAAATCCGCTTGTAAACACTTCGGGAATGAATACGATCAGGAGCAGCTAAGGAGGAGTACATGGGTTGCACAGGTTGCCATAATGTTCTGGGGGAAGGAAAAATGTTATGTTAACATCAGATTGATTTCAATGTGAGCAGTGGCAGTGTTTAAATAAGTAGGTATTTAAATAAACTGTGATTTATCAGTAGAAGTGGCACATGAAGGATCTCTGCAGCTTGCCAAAGCCATTTGAGGTAATGCTGCATACTTAGTTCAGTTCCACAGAACGATAGCATCTCACCTGTTCACGTGCAGAAGTAAGCTTGGAAGAAGCAAGCCAAAAAATCCTTCAACTCTAGAAGTGGATCACCAATTTCAAAAATTCATGAAGACAACAATGGGGCGTTATCTACTTGTGGGCAGGGGGAAATTTCTGTGTGCAAGCCAAGGTTCATCTTACCAGGCCAGTCTTGATGTATAAGCACAAACATTTATAATCAAGCTATAATATTGGACTGACAACTGGGGGCATCAAGAAAAATATCTCTTCACTCAAGGTGTGGCATTGTATAGGATAGGTTTGTCTGACACCCTCTGCAACATCTGGCATAGCACGACGCTTATGAAGTTGCATCTATTTGAAAGCAATCTGAGCTTTTAGTCAAAACTTTTAAGGTACTACCTGCCACCTTCCAAGTCTTGATAAAACACGCCTAGTCAGGATAAACACAATTCGTGTCTGGTGGAGACTTTTTCAAACAACGTGATAGGTTCTAGGTCATTATTCTGGAGATTTACATACAAAAGAAATAGGAAAGCAGTAAAACTGCAGTAGTGCTGACACCAGCTTAAAAGATGAATGCTTAGTACAGCAAAGTGATGGAGAGCGCATAATTGTGTTCCCAATCACCTGAGCTGAAAGATATTTAAGTGAAAAATTCATTCAGAGACCTGAATTTTGGCTGCGCTTCCAATGTCGTGCGCTGTACAAGGTAACATAGAAGATTCAATTTATGCTAAACCAAACTAATTCTAAAAGAGATCATTGCACTGAGTACAATTTACCATATTAAAAGATAAAGAGCAAAAACTTCTCAAATAGAGTTGACGTGAGAGATTTACATAGCCACCTTTCCCTGTATTTGAATACCTTTTCAGAGATTTGCAAACCTATTGAAAACCATTTTCATCTTCAAAAGGTCTGTCAACTGGAATCATAGAATGATCAAGGAAATTGTGCTTTTCCTGAGATTTATGATGTTTCTGTCATAGCAAATTTATCTGCTTTTTTTCTGCACCTGAAAGCTGAATGTATGTTCTCGTGGTTATTGTGTGGGGGGTTTTTTTTTGTTGTTTTGTTTTCTTATAATTATTTAACCAAAGAAAACTATTTATAGCTATCTGTCAGCTTGGGAGGAAACAGCTGTTTTACCAGTTTAACACTTTTACCTCCTTTTTAGTTTCTTAAACAGATTGTGCTATTCTAACCAGCTAGTCCCTTTTAGAGATGCAATTAAAAGTAGACTCTTATAAATTGTTTTACATGTTTCCATTATTCCACGTAGGCAACGATATATCGGGCTCCTATTTAAGGCATTCGTGTGAATTAGCCTTCTGATAGACCTGGCCTTCTGACCCATTACCCCAAGTGGGAAACACTTAGAATAAATAGACTATTTCACTTGGAAGGAACCTACGACAAACGTCCAGTCCCACTGCTGTTGGAGTCATATGTTCCCTGATCCAATAAGGAACCATTATAATTCCCTGTATCATGGGGAAATGGATGTCTGCTCCCTGTGAAACCATTTTTACTCCATTAGTTTACTTTTTCTAGTTGTTTGTATGTCTGCTGTTCTAGCACCCCGTGCTCCTCGGTGGAGTACGGTGGTTAGCCGGGGCCTGTGCCCACGGCAGGGAGGCAGCACGACCCTGCCTGCTCTGTGGCTTCCTTCCCTGGAGAAGAAAAACTGTTAGAAGCCTGACAACATTTTTGATATTAGAAAGTTTAAAATCATCAGTACAATTCCATTTTTTTGATCCCCAGATAAATATAAAAATTCAAGCTTTCTTCTGTGTAAGAAATCAATCTTTTATCTTTATCTACTTCTAAGATTTTGACAGGCTTGATATTTTTTCTTTAGCTCTTTGTGTTTTATATAAACTTTTTCAACTTACATAATGTTTTTAATCTTTCCTTTGTTTTTAAAGATGAAGGAATTCAAAAGTAAGGAAAAATAATCATCACTGTTTTCATGGAGGCTTTGCCTGCTTATAAATGTTGGCTGTTAAATTCTCCAGGAATTGTTTAGACAATAAGCGTGAGGTATTTTAGGGAAAACTATTTGTGGCCTGTTTATCAGTTGGCAGTTTGCTGATTCCACCCATGAAGGCTTTTATTTAGAGAAACAACAGAACTTGATACCACCTGCTTCTGAGTAATTGCTATCCATGCAGACTTGGTCTGATGCTTGTGACTAGAAGCTGGAGATCAAAGTCTCCCTCTTATTCTCAGCATGTACAAGCATCTTCATCTTCCTAGCTTGGTTTGTGAGGATCTATCTCACACATGAAGCATGAGCTGCGTAAAGTAGCTAATTAGTAAGAATGTGGTGTCTTATTTGAAAACAAACCACACTTTTTGGATAGAGTTTGTTTATGAAAATGGGAGGGAGGAAAGTTTCAGCAGCTTGGTGCATCAATCTCTTTTGGAAAAAAAATGTTAGAAAATAAGAGAGGAGGCTGCAGAGTAGTATATGGTCATTGTGTGTGTCCTTAGTTTTATTCACAAATGTTAATGGTTGAGTGCAAATTAGGTATTGTTGTATGGCGATAAAGACTTGCGTGAATGCATTTGTCCTACATGGTCACCTGTGCTTAGCTGTAGAAGGGGGGAAAAGTTAAAAGGCAAGGAGACAAATTGTTTTATTTCCATATTTAGACTTACAACTTTGTCTTTTTTTCTCTCAAAGCAAAAAATTGCCGTGCTCAGATGGGTCAGGAGTAGGTCAATGGCACTGTGCTCCTGAGAGAGGCCCGAAGGAGCTGCAAAAGCTTCTCCTGCAGACAGGCAGAGCCTGGAGCCAGGAGCTTCCCTCCTTGGGCATTAGTCCTGCAGAGCTTCTGGGACGTCTTCCACTAGCATGCAGCAGCCTCCTTCCTACAGAGCTGCTTGGCTGGTAAGGCTTCATCCATGGAGCCGTTCTTCTCTTCCCCCAGGATAACGTGATTTCTTAGTAACCAGGGGCATGGTCTTCTCCCACCTACGTGTGTTAGGGAAAAGCTTTTGATAAGTACCAATGTTTCTCTCTTTGTAGCTGCTATGTGATAGCGAGGAGTCTAGAGATAGATTGATTTCTTCAAGAACTGTGCGTGCTTTTCCTTTTTGATCTGACCGTCACCATATGTACTTGTGTACATAGTGTCTTGTGTTGGGAACATAGCTTGAAGTTCAACATGGGACAAATTCCCAGGAAAAACTAAAGCTTGTAGCTTTCTTTTCACTGCCAACTTCCCTACATCTGAGACTTTGTGAGAAGTCTCCTTCTCTTTCCTTCCTCCCTTCCTGCCTGCCTTTGTTTCTTCCCTACAATTGTTTATATTAAAAGTTGTATTGATATAGGACCTAAACCAAGACTACTCTAACTCTTATTCATTGGTTTTGGGTATTACTGATGAATGAATAAAAACATACAATAGAGTCTGCAGTGGGCCTATAAACGGCTGACGTCTTCCAGGGACTCAGCTCTACTTATCAAGTAAACAGAGGGCCCGCGCCAGTGGGCAGAAGTAGAAGTTGAAGTTAAACTAAAGGAATGTAATACATTTTATCTGGAAGTTTGAATTTCACTGCTCGGCAAAGTCAGCCACATCTGAATAATTATTCCAATGAATACTTCCATGTCCTTACTTTCTTGATTACTTGGTAAGAAAGGCCAAAAGACTGGAGCAAGGCTTTTATCGTACATGCCCAAAAGAGCTTGTTTGCTTGACTATAGCAGTTGAAGCAAAGGATCCTGGTGATACAGTTATCACATACATGTACTACAAAAGCATCTTACCTAAGCCTGGAGCTTCAGTCCAGTTGGGATTGTCATCATTAACAGACACACACTTTGCTGTCCCATTGGATTTGAAGAGATGTCTGAAATGTGGAAGTGCTGTCTCTTCATTTACAGTTTTAAACATCAGGAAAAAAGAAAACATGAGCAAAGCATTTGGAAATAACAAGTATTGTGAATGGTGATACCAAGCAGATGCAATGTGACTTATAAATAGATAGCTTCTTTGTCTCTTAAAAACAGATGTGTACAGCAAATGCTATCAGCATTCCGTAAGGATCTGTGTACCTTGTTCAAAAATGCAGGAGATGACATGAAGCAATAAGCCTAGTAAACCTCAAGCTATAATACAGCAGAAACCAGAGCCAGCCATGCATCATGGATGGTGTTCCTGGGGATGGCTAGTGTATATGCTGTTGTATAAAGGTAAGGCATAGATATTATTGAAAACCAAGTATCAGTAGTGCCCTTTTTCCAACATACACCCTTTATTGAATGTTAAGTTTGTTTTTATTCTGGGTGTTTCCCTTCCCTCTGTCCAAACTTCCAGTAATTTCCAGTTAGTTCTCTGCCCCCATTAAAGTCTTTTTTCTTGCTGTTCAATTACAGCTTTTTTTAAAATAAATTTTTATTTCTCTGAATATTTTTTTTTTTTTAAATTTGTGAAACAGGACTCATTTTTCAGCCTTATTCTTTTTGTCTGGAATGCATATAAGGAGGTGTCTAAACCAAAGCTATAGATTCCCTTTCCTACCTAACAGCTGATCTAGAACTGAATTAACGCTTAGTGGAGTTTGATTTCAGTTGTCACAGGGACACTGAGCTGTCATGTTTCTTTCCAACATTTGTGCATGTAGTTCATTTGTGCCTTGCTCCTGTGGCACATCTGTGTTTACTTATCTTTGTTATTGACCTAAGGTAAAAATCCCTAACAGCAAACAAAGCCCTAGCAGCGGGGGGACAGCCAGGACCCAGCTTTCCACTTAGAAGAGATGAATAAGTAGAGATGGGCTCTTTTCTGGCTTTCTAGTTTTATAAGCCAGCCTTTGCAATCTCGCATGTAATTTTTTAGTAGCTTTTGGAAGTAATTTTGGACAGATCTGGAGGAACTTGTGTATTTTAAAATGAAATGCTGGTTGGTTGTATGCCAGCATATACAGTAAATTTATTTAGAAAAATAACAATCTGTAAAAGTAACTTATAGGAGCTTGTGACGGTAGTCAAAGTAAACTGCATTTAATTTTCATAATGATCAATGTGAGCTTTATCAATCATCTATCAATAACATTTTGATTTGAGGTGTTTTTAGGAATCAAAGTTGGACTTACAGTAATTCATCTGATCCCCTGTAAGACATTCGTTTGAATTATCAGTGACTAAATTAAATTCAAGAAGCGTGTTTCAGTTTAAGGCTTTAAAAGCTGCTAAGTGAGCCTGGAGTCACAGAACTGTCACTTTGTGCTAGTGAACCTATACACATTTTTTTTATTTTCGGCCCAAACCGGGAGTTGACAGAAGTGGCCAGTTGAAGGACTGTTCTTTTTATGCTTCTGGCAGTACTTATTATCCAAATAAATGACAGTTACTTAAACCCAAAAGACTAACAAATATTTTTGTTTCATGAACTCACTGGAAAAAATGTACCTGTTGTTTCTCACAGGTTTGACACATTCAATAATGGTGGATTACATTAGATTAGTTGTAGACCTTAAAATTTACCATCAGTAATTCACCTCCTTGTGAGTAAACCTGAACCATTTCAGATTGTTTCAGAAAAATAATTAATTTCTTTCCTATTTAAAGTCTAAATGCCTATAGTTTTTGCAAATAATAACTCTACTTCAGAAAAAAGTAATTTTAAGGATTTTTAGGGAGATAAGGCATCTGCACATGTCTGTGAAGCAAGAATTTATTTTCACAAAAAAAAAATAGCAAGAAGAACTTTTGGGTAGTGTGCTTTTCACCTTTGCTATCATATCTTGAAAGTTGCTGCGTGGGAAGCTGTGCCACAGCTGTCTGTTCACAAGTAGACTAAATTGAAAAAAATAATTAGGGTTGTGGATTTTTTTTTTTATCTCTTTTAAGCAGGGTAAAATTCGTGTGGGTAGGTTGCATCAGCTTGATTTATGTTCCATGGCCACAATCTTATTTTTTTCCCTCATGGGAGCAGTAGTTTGCTGGAAATAACTTGTTTGTGTGTTTAGAAAACTGAAGTCAGTTGAGAATAAAGCAGAATATAATTTTAAGCGGTTGATGCTGGATGCTAGCCCTAAAGATCCTGACAGTTCTGTCTGCTTTGATCACCTCCAAGCCACACGTGTCTCCCAGTAGATGGCAACGGCACAGCAATGTCCTAACCCATGCATGGGCTCACGGTGCCACGCGCAGCCGCTGTCTGGACTCTGCATGCTGCTCTCATTTCAGACAGAATCAAACTAATTATTATTCTGTATTCCTCTCCACTCATCAGACTTTTTTTACTAGCAGTTACCCCCTGGCAGGAGTCTGCCTCTGCGTTTAAATTGTACTCCATCCGTTTTGTGCCCTACAACCATTCAAAGAGATAATACTCCCCCTTTCGTCAATTAAGTTCTTCCTTTATTTTTAGAGCCTAACACATTGCTTTCTCTCCTGAGATTGTACGTACAAACAACTACTGTGCTAACTACGATAAAGCTAAAGGCAATTCAGCCTTTCCCTCACCGTCATGCTAATGTTCCTTAAACGTCTTTGATTGAAAAGTTCCAAAAAGATGCTGCAGGTTCGGTTTGTGTTTATCCATTGCTCAGTCTCCCTGCTGGGATTGCCAAAGAGGCTGATGCACAAAGCAACCGCTGGAACTTTACATTGAGGAAATAGTAACATTTTGACATGAGTGAACCTAGTCAGGTATTTTTCAACCAAGTTTAAATATAGACACCATACTGCCTGGCATAGAGATGAAATGTTTTTCTCAGCTTTAGGACCTCAAATATATTGGCTCGCTCTTTTAAACTTGGGAGGTGGGGTGGTTGGGTGTCGTTTTGATTTGTTCCCCACCCCACCTGGTTGGTTTGTATCATACCCTCTCATCTTCACCACATGTTTTCTTACTCACATATTATGAGCCAAAGTTTATCTAAAAATATTTAACTAATATCTTTTTAGTCTTAATAAAATCCTTATTGTATTGCAGCGTTTATCTGGAAAAAAAAATCTTAATGATGCAAATGCCTTCATTTTTGCTCTGTAAAACATGGCTGGAATTCAGTTGTCTAGAGAACTGTGCAGATGAAAACTGGCAGTTAGATTTTCTATATTTCTTAAATGCCAAGAAACAACCAAAGGACAAACGTAAAACTAATTCTGGGCCACTACCTTGTTCTAACCTGAATATCCCATTTCAAGTCCGTCTGCTCTGGAAGAAGTGTAATTGATTTTGGAAATGAGGTTAACTACAGGAACAAAGCCACTCATGTCAATGTAGATGCTAAAAAATATTTTCAGTCTAGTAAAAGTAAAATCGCTACTCAAAATGCATTGCTTTTTGAGGCACATACTTAAAATTCTCTTTTTGTGCTTTGAGACTGTAAAATGAAAGGCGCTTTAATTGCCGAAGCAGTACGAGGCAGGGAGTGGATTTTTCAGGACCTGGGACAGAGGAGCGGCAGACAGCAGGTGGAAGTCTTTTCCAAGTGGTGGACATAGTCCAGAGTTACTGTTCCCTGGGACAAGTGATGTTTGGTTTCCTAACAAGCGGTAACATTTGTCAAAGGCTATTTACTTGCCCAGTTGTAAAAAGTCATGACAGTCAACGTAGCGTTGCATTGCAGTACCGCACTCCAGTGAGGAGGAATGCTGGGGTGGGTGCCCCAACAGCCACGACAAGTGGCTTACGTGCTAAACGCAGTGTCCTCTGAGCGGCTGCAAAGCAAGCAGCTGCGTTATGGCGTTGATCTCTGTTCATTTTACAGGTCCTATTTTCTTCTTAAAGTGCTTATATATCTGTTTGTCTGTCCCCGTGCTGGTTACCAGCCTTTTACTGGATTAAACAATTTGACATGACTGAATATGAAATCATGGGAGATTTAGAAGAAATTTGTTTGGTCCTTTTATAACACAGTTTTTATTCCAAGAAGGAGGACTTGATGTTTGATACATGTTTTGAACTGAAATTAATTCCCTGGAAATGGATTTCAGCTTGCTGCTATGAGCTCTGTCTGGTTTACTTTTATCTTCCAATTTCTAGGAAGGCAGTTAGAGATTGCAGTCGCAAGGGCATAAGTATGGTATGTTAAGAGAAGAGAGAGGGAGGGAGGATTTCACACACAGACTGCATCTCCAGTACCATTGCTTGAGGCTGTATGGAAAAATCAGCTTGATATTTTGCAGGAGTTAGCCTTTGTATAAACCAAAAGCATGCCTCTGCAGGCTTCGCAATAGCTGATTAGGCTAGTTAATAACTAGACTTTAATCTTAGAGTCTAACAAGCGGACTTAATAATAACTATTAACTTTAATCAGTATCCTTACTGGGAAAGAAGTAATTTTCAGTGTTAGAAAATTTATTGGAATTGGATCAATTCACTAGACGTACTTTTTTGCAGGACTTTTTTGGCCAAGTCTCACTGGAGAACTCCATGCAGAGACTGTCTCCTACATGACCTACCCCACCCAACTTATTAAGGAGTAGGAAGGAAGGACACAGTCACAATCTTTGCTGTAGGGCTTTACAGTTTGCTGCTGCTTTGAACAGTCACAGCACACAGCACAACCTGCCAAGAGGCCACTATAACATCTAAGCATACGATTAACTATAAGAGCGTGAGTAATCTCATCCTTTTTCAGTGAAGCATTTAAACACGTGTTTATGGTTAATGATTAGGTCCAGATGAAAGCAGTAAGATGATCTGTGATTAAAGTTAAACATATGTTTATGTGCTTTCTTGAAGAGGAATGAAATTATTCAAATGCTTTAGCACTGTGGGTCACCTCACAGTACTATATTCTCCAGAATTAAATGTCAGATTCACCAATTGAGTAATTTTAAAGATGTTCTGTATGTGTGAGGTTCAAATACATTACCCTAAATTCTCTTACCTAGCTGTTTTGGTCTGGATTTTGGTAAGAGTATTTGCACTCTGCCCCTAGAATGAATCCAAAGTACTGATGAAGAAGAGTCGGGCTAATTCGGGTCCAGATCGTAGACTCAGAATCTGACCCTGTAATAGCAGACGAACTGAAACATTGTCCACCAACTTGTCCTTTCTGATAAGTACTTTTTGCAAGTGTGATTGGTAGTTGCCTTTGGGTGGAAAAAAGCACACACTGCTTTTATGGGGGAAGAGGGGAGAATTCAGGAAAGGTACTGCTTAAAATCACTTTTGGCTTTGAGTTGTAATATTTTGTTATGTTTAGAAAGCAAAGAATTTAGAATTTTATCTACATTTTTACATAACAATTAGTTATTAACAAACTATTAGTTTTCAGTTTTCCCCCACATTCCTATTTTGCTGTATTCATTCTTTCCTAAGTTTCTTACTTTATTAACTTTCCTTTTCTGTTACAAAACATCATTAGACACAGTGAAAAAAAAGCATCTTAAAATGGTCAGTAAAGATATTTGGAGGGTTTTGTCATTGTTATTGATTGTTATGAACTTCAATTACTTGATTTTTTTTCTTCAGATACCCAAAATAGGTCATATCTTATATGTGCTGGTTTCTTTCATTGACTGGAAAGAGAATCTGTACAACAGGTTTAGACGTAGATGTTTGCATTTCAGAGGTCTGAAATCCCACTCTGACAAAAGCTTTACCAAGGTTATAGCCAAGGAGGCTGAAAACAAATGTTTCAGCAACCTTTTTTCTCCATCCACAATGTTTTGCATAAAGACAGCTGTATGACAGATCACTGCTATTGCTTTGTATTTTGTTACACCCCTCAGCCGTCGGCTGTCTACCCCTGCTGAAGCAAGGTAGTGGGATCAATACACTTTCGGTCCCACCTGGTACATTTTTAGGTTATAAAATAGATAAAAGTGAATGTCATCCAGATGAAATTGCAGAAAGGAAAGGGAAACTTTCCATACCTTCAATTTCCTTGTGTAATAAATATCTAAAATAAACACAAAATTAATTGCTGCTATGTTCCCATACACATGGGCTGTAAGGAAATGCATGTTAGCATGTATTCTGGGCCAGGTAACAGCTCCCGATCTACACTTTTTATCTTCATATGTAATGCTATGTAGAGTGGGGTTCAGAAATATATTCCACATATTAAATAAAAAAATAAATCGTACTGTGAATGAACTTTCCTAATGGATAGTCTAGGGCGAGATGCTATGTAAATGATGGGGATTTTGAGGGTGGTGGTGGACAATAGGTTAAGGTAGGCTTAGTCCGCCTGCCCTAGCAAAATGCACTCTGATTTCTTAATAACAGTTCTGGGATCTGTGGATCTTGTGACAACTTTTCCCTAGGCTGCCAGAAGACACACAAGTGACCGTGCCACCATCCCATCCCTAATGTCCTGACATACATAGGACAACCCATGAGGAGTTCTCCATGTACTTGCCCTACCAGATTCTTCTCTTGGCAGTATGTTGTTTGGAAGGGGTTTTTTAGTGCTGCTCTGCTGCTTCTAAATGGTGTGTAGAAGGCAGAGAGGGAACGCTCACCCTTGGCACTCTGTTTCTTGATCATTGTCTTCAGCAGACCAAAAGTCAGCAAGAAGTCTTTGTAACACAGGCAACCAATTAAGAAAAAAATTGATGTATTATATGAAATTTTGAAAATGTTTCATTCAAAAAATTCATCCCTTTTTCTTTGAAAGTCTGGTTTATTACTAGCTTGTTAAGAGTAATTTTTTCACTGCTTTGAAGTTTTCAGTGAAATATGGCTGATCTTCTACCTGATCTTCAAAAGTTCTTTCCCCTTGTTTTATTAACTATATTGCCCCTTCTGTAGCATTTATGACACTGAGCATTTTCATCCATGTAAAGGGAAGAAAGAAATACAATTGGTGTGAGTCATAAAAAAAATAATTCGTTGTTGTTTTTGTTCTTGGCATACATTTAGTGCAATCTGCAGGACACAGGTTATAAAATATGGGGATTAAAGAGAGGCCTAAACCCCAAACTAGGAATTCCTGAAATCCATGTGTGAATTTTCTCTGAAGGCTGGATCTTAACACGAACCCCACAAGGGTATGATAATCTAGAGTTTTGCTTCTTTACTTATCTCTGTTTATAAATTGGTGAAGGGTCTGGTGCTGTCCTAGTACAAAACCATATCTTTATTGACACTAAATGCAAAACAGATCAAAGGGGTTTTTTACATAGCTGAGCTAGAAAAAGGGACTAGAGCTCCCTAATTACATGCTGGGACTTCCCACTGGTCAAGCCTGAATAATTGTAGAGCCTGTTACACTTCACCAACTGGAAATTCCGACCAGCCATTCCCCAGGCCTAGCTTGCTTCCGAGGCCATCCTCTGTCTTCTGCCTGGGCAGGGGAGATGGCAGAAGTCAGGGAAGCAGAGGCTGGAAATTGTAAGGGGTCTGGCAAACTTTATAATATAAGAATTAAAAAAAAAAAAAAAATCAAATGACAAGGTCAATATTTTTAATTTCTTATGCCAGAATAGGGATAGGCAAGAAATCTGTATGGCTTTGTGGGTTCTTTCCTGCAGGATCCCAGCTAGTCCTGCTGCCTTGGTGCACTGGAGAAAACGTGCTGCATTAAATAGGTTTGATAGAAAATGTGTTTTCATTGTGCATCAGTTTAGGATATTAATTCTTACTGAATCACATTCTGTTTTCTGGCTGCATTTACTGAATGCCGTTATTATATTGTAAAACTGTACAGACTTTTATTCTAGGTAAAACTGCTTACACATTATTTGTGATATTTAATTGGAGACAGGTGATGGGAAAAACATATTAGATAAAACTGAATTATGTTGCCAAGCTGTAGACTCTCAGTGTTTATAAACTGAGACAGTAGAAAACAATTTAAAAGCAAAATTCATACTTTTTACAGTCTTCAGTTTCCACTCCACTGCCACTCTCAAAAGGACATTTCATATTCTGACACTTAAAGTTTGATTCACATTCTTTCCCAAACAAACATAATTTTTAGGTTGCTACTGGGTTTCTTGTTTATTTTTGTGGACCTACTTGTGAACGTTTTCAGCTGAGTATACTTGGTAGTACTTTTCCACAGTACACACCAGTGAATGGATCCAGACAAGACACCAAAATTGTAATGGGAGCTTTTGAGGCTGAGTCTGGACTGTAGACACGCACTCCTCTGTCCTGCTGCCCGGGCATGGGCTCCTCTCACATCCAGGGGATTCTCACAATTGGGGAGATAGCTCAGCTTCAGGCAAGGATCTCATCAGTAGTCTTGTCCTGTTCTTGGAGCCCTCCGGGATTTTCTTCATTCTCCTAAAAGGTGCTGCTATTGCAGCAGCCGGTGGCCAAGGGCGCCAGGAGCCTACGGGAGCCCACAGACACTTTTGTGCAGATTTGGACTCCTTCCTATCTCCTCTTTCTTTCTGGGGCAATGTAAGCCTAGTGTCCTCTTGAGGTCTTTATAGATACAGCTCATAGGTCAGTATTTCTTGAACTTGTACAAAGAACAGAACCAATTGACTCATTTGTCCTCCTGTGACTTGTAAACCCTTCAGCCCACCTCCAGAGGGAGAAATCAAGGCATGCCAAGATGTGGATTTGATAGCAGCAGCTCAGCTCCTCCAGGGCAGGGAAGGGAGAAGATTCTGGTAACAGGTATTTGCCTAACAAGGGAACTGTCAGTAATGAGAGACAATTAGCAGTTCATCTAGCTCCTGTAACCAGCTGCACTTCTAACCCACCGTCACAGCTCCTTTGCACTCCTGGTCCCTGAAGACGTGGCTGTTCCTTTCTTATCCAAGAAGCATCTGTGTTTCTGTCTGACCTGGGGACAGGCTACTCCATGTAATTTAATATTGTGCTGCTGTACAAAGTTGATCTAGGTGTGATGGGGAAATGAAATAATCTGTCTGGCAGCTTATAAAACAAGGGATAGGTGATGTAGAGTTTATGTTGCCTTGGTTAGTGGTGAGATTCATTCTGTGATGTCTCCTTGTAGAAAAGTGTTACCGAGACACCTTATTGAGCAGAAAGGTGGTTTGTATAAAATTACTCCATGAACTCTTCAGAATGAATTTGGATGAGCAGGCTGAGCCTATGCTGGATCAGCACTTTATCTTATATGACTGTATTGATTTTGATCCAGCACTGTCAGCTTTAAAGCCAGATTTACTGTACTGTCAAGCCACAAACTTCAAAAGCTATCTTTAATTGAAGGGAAGTTTAACGTGATATATGCAGAAGAAAAATCATTAATCAAAGTTGTCTTACTTTTGGTCTATGACTGGAAGAAATGTTGTAGTAGAGACTCCTGAGGCTTGGGCTTCATTTATTTGCATTTATTTTAGCCCATTCTCCCCCATGCTCACTAGAGGAAAGTTCTGCTGGGATTTCCCCTGTAGTTTATTTAAAACTGTAAAATCTGTGGCAACAAGCATGTCACAGGTAAGCCAAACACCGTTGCTTAATTTAAGGAAGGATTTCTGGAATAGATAAAGAGGCAGATCTAGTTAGAGAAGAGGAAGATGGGCCTGAGGAAGAGCAAGGGCTGGAAAAGAACAACCTGGAGGAACAGGTGTTGGTATTGGGAAGATAGCAGCACAGAACCAAAGAGAAGAAACGAAGAAGAAAATCTCAGTCTCATAGCCCTGGCTTGCCTTTTTTTTTTTTTTTTTTCTGTCTGCCTTTTACCTGATGAACATAAATCAAAATAGGGAAGGGAATTTTTGAAAAAGAGTAAAATAGGAGTTCCTATTGTGTCCTATGTGTTCCTATTCCTGCTTATGTTTTGTATTTTACTATTATGCTTCTAATGCTATAACTGGTAGGAATCTAATTACTCTGCATGAAGCTGTGTCTTTTTGAAAGAGTAATTTACATTTAAACTTTTGGAGCGTGTAGGTTTTGTCTTTGATGTCCTTTGATGAGCAATTGCAGCTCTTGTTATCAAATGTTACATTTAAAGCAAAGCACTTTCATATGTCTCTGCTTACTCATATTTTCTTGGTGGGTCTTCTACATGCTGAAACATTCTATAAATTGTCCCATTAAGGTAACCTAAATTACTTTTTAAAATATTCTCCTGTTTTTGAGAGTTGAGTACAAGAACTTAATATTTATATGTTCATTACAGACACAGATGAATGTGAACCCATGGGCTTTGGGCACAAAAAAAAAAAAAAATCTAAAACATTGTTGTGGGTATGCAGAAGCTCTCTCTTCCTATGCTCTTAGAGTGGTATATTTACTGGCTGTACAACTTTACGTACCCAACTGTCAGCAAGCAATGTATTGCATACGGATATCGCTAGAGCGTAGGTTCTTATTTCTCCCTCCTTCTAACTGGGGAGCAGAGTGGTGTCTCAAATCAGAAAAGGTTTGAAAACCTTACCTTGCCTATTGCAACTGCAGAGTCCATATGTTTAATGCATCCTAAACATCAGTCTCCATACTTAGCTTCTCTCTGCTTCTGCTCATTCTTTTAAACTATTATTATGACATTCATAAACTTTTATTTCCAGGTTATATTTCTGTTTCCAGAAATTATATTTCTCTGTGTATTCCATCTCAATGTTGCCAGATTTTAGGTAAAGTCAGTATATGAAGAAAATGTTGTACTTTACATCTCCTATTTTGTTAAATAGTCCATATTTTTATAAAGAAAAACATAACTTATTTAACATTCTCATCTTCTGACATGAATGGGCTTTCTGTGTTCTTACATGATAGAAAAATTGTGCAAAACCCTAATATTATAACACTGAAATGTAACATCAGCCATTTTAGGGCTCACCTAATGTTTCCCTACTTTTTATCAGGAGGTCCATGTAAACACTAAATGTGGAAAGTAGTTTCTGAAAAGCACGGCTATCTATGTTTATTCTGTCAGAAGTGACAAAAAAAATGTTGCCTGAACTTTCTCAAAACAGCAATTTCAAAATTTGATTCTGCAGAGA
>NW_009260182.1:467552-522044 GCF_000687185.1 Egretta garzetta | reverse complement strand
CCTGTCCTGAAAGCATTAATTTTCTGAGCTAACATGGAAAGTATAGATGAAAGAGCTATTTAGTTTATAAATGGTACCATCCAGTTTCAATGTAGGAATGCTTAATGGCTTTAAAATACATCAAGACTGATTGTCCTACAGATTTTGTAACCAGCCATGTTAGTGATGCTCAGTTGTACTATTTGCAACAGTAACTGTTATGTCCGTGATAAACATGGATCAGCCATATAAGTAACACTAACAACTTCGAATGAAATCAGCCCAGCTGAAAACTGCTGTGCCAAAATTAGTCAATTAATATTAAAAAATGGCCAAATATTAGAGCAGCTACGAAGAACGCATTTGTTGCAATACTTGTATGTATATTTAAAGTCTGAAAATATGAACATAATTTTGAAATTCTTATTGATTTTGGAAGATTGAATTATGGCTACAGCCAAGGTGTTAGTGTGCATTTCTAAAGTATAATTTTCTGGACTTCTGGTGCAACTCAAGTAAATTTGAGTACATAAATAAATTAATCCCAAATGATGATGATCGTTTGCTTACATACAAACATCTTTGCTCCGTATTACTTTGCTTCCTTCTCCCATCTCTGTTGCGCACTTCTAGTGTATGAAATATTTGCTCATCTTTGACCCATATAACTTTTTTGATGAACAGCACACAAATAATCATTAATTGTTGGATCTTATAATCATCAAGGCAAACAGTAGAAGAATAAAAATGAAATCCCTTACTCTAGCAAACTCAGTGGCAGAATTTCCTGTGAGAAACTCGCAGGTTTACAGAAGCTAATAGACTCATTACTAGGGCAGTATCTTAAAGTCCTCATATCTTTATTTTTTATTTTTTTGCACTGGTTTTGCTTGAGCTCTGTCCTGTGGTGGGTGGGACGCTCGGGCGATTTGAGCTAGGAAGCAGGAAGGAAGTTCTTTTGCAGACTGTGCCAAAAATGTCCTTTAGTGGAACTTTAAAAATTAATTAATTCTTTTTTTTTAAAGGATTGAAGGGTGTAATAGCATTAAAGTCCCCAGGTACTGTAGTCTCTAAATGCAGCGAGGAAAAAAAAAGTCATTCTAAATGTACTTGAAAATAGCGCGATTTCTGAAACCAGGCAGGTCAGAACAATAATGTGATGGCTCAGGAATGGTTTTGCCATTTTTTCCTTTCATGTGCAAACCCAACAAAGCATTATTGTGCATTTGCAGCTTTGGTATTCTGAAAATATGGAAAACAATCAGATAGGCCATTTTACCCTTAAAACCAGCAGTAATTTTTACAGAATCTGATGTGTCTTGAGGAAGCTTCTTCTAAAGGATTCTACGCTGCTCCTTTTAAGAATCTGGGCATGATGGAGACTTTTTTTCACCCTACGTCTATCTGGTGGGGCTTGAGTTTGGGGCTCTGAAAGCTGAAGTTGAATGAAAACTGTTTTGTATTACAGGATAGTCCATGTTTTGCTCTGGTCCCTCTCCGTCATGTCTCAGATCATAAAGATTGCTTATGCCAAAGCTTGTATTCAAAGGACCAGCGTCTGTCTGCAGCAAGGAAATCTCTGCTTGAACATACAGCTGGCTTCATGCGTTTGAATGCAGGCTTCTCTAGTTTGACAGATAAACTGTATGTGAAAATTTTGCTTAATAATTGATGCAAGTGTAAGTAAATATGCTATAAAGCTGTATGTTGTTAAGAAACATTGCAGTTACCTGCAATGCCTCTTTCCCATGGAAGAAGTTACTGCTAGGCTGGCCATTTTTATGCCAATTTCTGGAGTGCTCTGTGGGAGTGTTTTTTTAAAATTCATCCATAACAGCAGATGTCAGAGCTATGCCTAGCCATTAATAAAATCTGCTGGGAGAGGAGGCAGGTTTTATAACGAACTTTTGGATGGCAATCTCCATCATGTCAGAAAATCTAAGTGAGATCTGGGTTTAATCTATTTTCTTTGGATAAATATTTGTATATAAGTTTAAAAACACCCCACAGTATTTATAAAAATAACATGATGATTTGTTTGAATTTTATGTTGATTTATTGGCAGTAAAAATATTTTAATCCTGCTTATTTCTGATGAGCAGGAGTATCTTAAATATATAATTTAAATTTGTGGGTATGATTACATAGGCAAGGAGTAGATCAACTTTGTTAATTGATTAATAATAAAGAGAAAAAGAAATTATGCCTGTAGGTACATATATTCCCTTGGAAATTTATCCCCAACTTCATGGAGCTAGTGGACTCGTATGATTTAAAATGTAAGCTTGTATTTAAGTTGTTCGTTTTGATGAAAATGTTCTAAGTGTTTGTAAAATTGTATACTAAATCATTCCCAGTTGGGGCTGAATGTGTTGGTTTTATTTATTTATTTACTTGTATGATTTTTATTTATTGACTTTATTTGTGTGCTGTAAGAGGCTCCCATGCAGCTGGTGTGGCTCTCTCTAACTAGGAGTGTGGTAGATGGTCAAGGGCAAGAGCTGCTCTGCGCTCTCCAGCCCCAGCCAGGAGGCTGCTCCGTAAGGATAACCTGCCCTGGAGCACCCAGCCGCAGCAGGCGCCCGGCCTTCCTCGCTGGGGTGATTAATCACTAAAGCAAGCGACAGGTTCTTGCCGGTTCTTGTTTCCTATATTTTTGCTCTGAACAGGTCTTTTCTTCAGGGAGTTATTTCTACATGCAAAATTTGCTGAAAACACAATCGCTCAGCGAGACTTATCTAAGCTTTGCTCTATGGTTTCTTCTCCAGGATGTCTAGTGAGATGAAGGTTTTAATATAAACCCACTTTCTCTTTTGGTGAAGGAGGGCTGAGCATATCTAATGCCTTCTCACAGAGCCAGCTTTTCCTGCCTGCTTGGGTGTGTAAGGATATAGCAAGTGTCTGTGAAAAAGGCTTTGATGTGGCTCAGTATCATTAATAAAATACCGTTGTGCAGACCTGTTACGTTTCCTTCCTGTTTGCCTATAACTGCCATGTGTAACCTTGAAGGATAAGTCACCTATTCAAGATTAAAATCCTTGTCTTCATGACGAAAGCTTTTTCTCCTCTGCACCTTGATAGCCAGTGCTTTGGTCTCAGTAGATTGCTGACCTTGCCACCCAGGTGTGCTAGCGGTGTGTTTAAATATTTGAAGGTTTGGAGCTACACCTGTTGCCAAAAGAGCCCAGATGAAGTTGTTGGTGACCTGTATTACCTCTCTGGCTTACGGCCAAGCTGCTGACCAGCCTCAGCTGTGCCTTGGGACAGCCAGTGCAGGGGCTGGCTGCCCTGGGGCGTGAGATTGAGAACACCTGGGAACAGGGCAGGGCTCCTGACCGGCCTTTTGTAGGAAGCCTGTGGGGGAAAAGGAGGGGGGGGCTTTTTGGCTTCTCTTGAGGAAAAAATGAAAACTTGGATGATTAAAGGTGTTGGTGACCTGGAATCTTGACCTAGGGAAAAGTTCAGGATAGGCGACATGACTTGTGGATTTGGAGATGTGTTTCACCCCTGGAAAGGTGAGCTTGCTGATTTAGGAATGTGTATGAGATGACTGATGGTGTTAGAGCCGCTGCAGCAGCCCTGATGGAGGCTTACATTGAATTTGAGCATGAAAGAAGAGCAGCCTGTGGATCCTGTTGTAAGTAAGGGTTATTTTGTGTTGTGGTGTTGTCACTTATTCTCTTGTTATAGCTGTGCTCATGCAGTGACCCACAGGCTACATTTTATGACACTTTATTTGTCCTTCAGCTTTCTTTCCTTGCTGATCTTTTATGCTGGAGTGAGGTCTGGATGAATCGTTGTGGTAATGGCAGTAGGTGTTGACTCCTCTCATGTAATGGAGTAAAAGTGAGTATGGTCCTATGCCTGGAGGGGCTTGCAGTGCAAGGGAGATGATAGCAGAAAAAAGCAAGTATTTGGTGCAAGTCACGTTATTCACTGCTGTTTAAAACCTGTGGATTGTCCCAGAAATAAACTGTAGTCTCTGGCAGTAGTGGGAGGGAGAAAATTTACCCTGGGTATCTGTGTGCTGCCTCTGAGCAGCGGAAGCTGCTACCCTGGCTTTGCTACCGATGCTTTAAGTATAATGAAGACTGATGGTTGTGTTCTGCCTTCTTACTAGTCCCGTTGCTCTAGCGCTATGGGTCTGTAGCAGGCAACTTGTTAAAATGTCAAACATGACTGAAGGTGTGCTGTGCCGCTACGGCAGAGCTACTTTTGGTAGCGGGTTAGGAAAATTCGGGACCTAGTATGTCCTGCCGGGTGGTGGTGTACGGGGTTTATTATAACTTGTGTAACATCAGCTAAATGCAGCTCATGAGATCACTAACACTGAATTATTCGCATGATGCTGGGTAAATATTGATGTTTGTAAAATATAGAAACTAGTGGGTGGTGATATGTGTAAAACCTAGTAAACTGCTAGGAAAGTATTTTAATCTCTCTATTGTGTTGATTTCTTCATAAATATTAAAACATTACCATAGTACCCTTCTTCACAGTATCTGAAGCGGTGAAGAGATTTACTGTACAGAGCCTGAATGTATATGTGTTACTGGTGAAAGCTATGCAGCTGCTTTAACATTCATGGACAGGAGCCTTCCATCTCTGGGGCTCTCCCTCTGCCTTCTGCCCAGCCGTGGTGTGCTTCAGGTTAAATCTGGTCTGTGAATGTAGAGACGTGTGACCTCTGTCGCCTGACCTGGTCAGAAGCGTACGGACCGCCTCCTGTGGCTGCGGATAAAGCTGTTCGCTTCTCGATTCAGCTTAGCTTTGTAGCGCCTTTGAAACGTAACTCTACACAATGCACATGAAGAGGAAGCTCTCCTGTATGTGGATCAGGGATACAATTTTGTCAACTGGTACCTGGAAGTCAAGAAGTAAATGGAAAGGCTTGGATCAAACTTGGGAATTAAGGGCTGGTTTTTGAGCTAATGCCCAGCCCTCAGCTGAGGTACTTGGAATGGAGTAATCCTGGGAAACAGATACAAGTTTTATTTATTTTTGAGCTGCAGCTTATTCTCTGCTGCTTTTCCTGAGTTTTAAAACTGGCCATTTCTACACAGAGAGCTGCGTAACAGGGATAAATCATATCTTCACTGGAATTGAATGCTAGACAAAAGCCATCCTTTGTACGAAGCCAGTAAGGTTCCAATGTGTTTTGATTTTAGAGAGAAAGGAAAATGTGTTTATGTTTCCCTATAAGAAGTTTGCGTCCTTCCATTTTGCTTCTCAAGGCAGCTTGTTCAGATGTGAAAATTTCTTAGGTATGCTTTTAATCCTGAGCAGAACAAATTACCCATGCTTGTAGAGAAAAATATGAGGCTCAACCAAGATGTTTGGTTGTGTTCCTTTTTCTACATCATCAGTGTGAATTTAAAATTTATTTTGCTTAAATCCAGAAAAGCTTTCAAAATACAAAATTCACTCTACTATGTGATTCAAGATTCGCTCTACTATGAATAGTCTACCATAAAAATATGCAGGACTTGAGAGATGAAGCAGAAAAATCGATCAAGAAGATACTCTTATAAGTGTCCTTTATAAACTCTATTTTTGAAAACACTTGGATGTAAAAGTTTCTAAATTAATAAGAAAATCCTGAAACATGGCTGATACAATGCTCTACTGATGCCCACATTTTGTGAAAGTAGGTTTTACAAACTAAATTTCTCTGTCTTTTTCTCTGTTTTTAAGTCATATGTGATACCTGAGAAGTCAGGGAAAATGAGTGATTGGAAAAGGCTATAGAGGATCAAACTTGCAAATTAAGGGCTAGTTTATGGTGTAAGGTACAGTCTTCAGCAAGGGTACTAAAGCAGAGTGATCCTAGGAAACAGTCGGAGAAAAACATTTCTGAGTTGCAATTTCTTTTCTACTTCTTGTTTCATCTGAGGTTAGCTAAATCAAATTACTGCTGGGAATTGATTATGGAGCTTCTCCTACCAGAAAAAAAGGACTTTTGAAGCTCTGCTTTTATTGTCTCCTCTGCAGCGACAGAAAACTACTGATATTTATGTATTCCTTTCCTGGGATTCAAAGTTTGCATATGAAATGCAGATGTATAGTGATTTCCCCCCACCTATTTGGACATGTAGAAAAATAGTTTGCTAGCTGGTTTGGGGGGGATTTGGGGGATAAGCAAGGACAGAGAGCATGAATGAAAAGTATGGGGTTTATCTAAAGTCTGGAGTTTTTCAAACAGTGTAATCTTATGAAATGCAAACACAGATTAAGTTTAATCTTCCCTGTTTTTATGAGTATTTAAAATTTGTTAACTCTACAGCATAAATTTAAGTAATAAGAAAAAATAAAATCCCTCCTAGAGAGCAAAGATTATAACTGAATGAATGTGTCTAATATCCTGCACAGTGTTCAGTATATCACTATAATTATTAAATAGACAGAAATGGATGCCTTAGGAACCCATCTCGTGTGCCCCATGCTTCACTAGATCTCGCAGGCCTGTCTTGTAAATGCTAATTAAAACTATATTGCAATAAAGAGAAACATTGCAATAAAGAGAAGTGATTCAGTGCTAACAAGTACCTGTTAATGTTACTTTTGGTTTATGATGGAGAGATTTAATCATAATCTAATGCAGTATCTGCGCTATTGCGCACATACTGGAGGAAGCATGCCTGTCTTTGGACATCACGAGGAACGAGCTGTTAACTTGATACTAACACGTACTTTTCTTGAAAATGGGTATCGTTTAGCTTGATTCTAGAGACGTTTGCAGCCCAAGTTGCTGTATGTGGATTGCATGTCAGCACTGATATAGGTTGAAATCCGAGATGCTGCCTTTATGAAATGAATGATGTTCTCTAGCGCTCCGCCTGTGCCTAAGTGGTGGTTCAGATTAGCGTGACTTTGAGATGGTTTTCTCTGATCAGTGGAGGACAAGTGAACTGCTTAGGTGACAGTTTAGACATAAGGGTGCAGATGAGAAAAGTCATCCAACTTTGTCTTGCGTTAATTAAACAAAATCTACAATGGCTACAGTCACTGAAAAGAAGCAGGGTTGTTTTGGGGTTTTTTGAGCTGTCAATACCGAGTAAGTAGAACAAGTCAGGCTTTTTGTTTAAAATTAATTTTTCATCAGAATAGTTTGGAACTTGACTCATGCTGATAAAGCTTGTATACATATTCTCTGTACCCTCATCTAGAGTTCAGCTGGTTTTGCCATGTGTGTTTGAGTTTCATAGACACACCTATGCTTTCCTTGTTTAAAATAATCCTTGCTTTATTTAAAATGGGCATAAAAGTACCCTGAAGTGCTTATGAAGATATATATATATATGTGGGTGTAACTGGCCTGTACAAGGGGCTGTAGAAGATAAAGGAGCTTTTTGTTCCTGATCCTAAAGAAGGAAGGCAATATTGTGCTGGATGAAATCAGCAGGTAGCCTCGAAATGTTCACGTTTTGTAATTATACAGCTGGGAGATGTCAGCATCAAAACCTCTGACAGTTAATATTCCCAGTTCAAAATATCTTTATTAGATAGCAAAGATCAAATCATAACTTTGGCTATTGACTTCCATAATCCATGTTTTCAGTATTCTTTTCAACTTAAACTTTCCAGACTGATTTTGCTGTTCTCTTCTGGCTGTTGCTCTCACAACTGTAACAGCTACCATGGAGCTGCTGCGGTATCACAGGCAGAATGTTTAGGCTGTGTTTCTGCAACGGAGAATGAATGTAGGCAAAAGTATCTGGACTGAAGTCAGTTACTCAGCAGTGTATCTCCTATGCTTTATGTTAAAAGCGGCAAGGATCTGTCTTCAGAAGTCAATGAATGTTGGAAGCACTTAAATTCTGTCTGTAATTGGAACTGCATGGGCATTTATTCCTAGCTTCTGAATGTAGAACGTAGCTGCTTATAACATCCAGGTGGAGATGGTGACTTCAGTCGTCCTTTTAATTTTGCAAGAAATTTTAACTTTGAGAGTTTCTTTTTAACAACAATAACTCACTTCTCCTGCAACTTGTTTTTAAGTCTTGCGTTTTGCTAATAAACGTGTTGACTGGCTGTTCCATTAGTTACCAAGGTGCATATTTAGAAAAAGCTAGGGAAAGTTTGAGGAATTTTCCGAGTCTTGTTCACCACCGGGTGGGTGATGGTAAGTGATCACATATAATAGGTGAAGCATCAGTCACAGTCATAGTAAAGTAGACTTAAGTGTCTGCCGTAAAAAGGGTGTCTGGGCTATAGAAAATAGTGATACTAAAATTATGGTCACAGTTCGGTCACAAAAACGTAGAAATCTATGCAAGACATAGAAATGCAAGGCAATGCGATCTTAAGTCAAGCAAATAATCAAGCAGTGGTATAGAATATGTGCTTCGGGATTTGGCTTGATTTTTAGTTCTGAGAGTTCTGCCTTTCTGCTTCTGAAACCAAAGTTCTTGCACAGTCTTTCAAACAACACCAGCTGTGCTGTTCAGGTATTTCTGCTGGTCACAATTTTTCCCCCCAAGTATTATTCCTATTGATCCAGCCCAAGAAAACAGGGGTAGGATACTGGCTCATGGAAGTATACCAGTGTTCTCTAGGGGCTAAATGCCAACTAAGACAAATGGGAACTTTTATTCAGTATATTCAGAAATTGTCTTATTAAACGTGCCAGGTGGTGGTGTAGTACCCACTGTTCTTGACTTAATAAACCCAAGACCAATCTCTTTTCCAGTAGTAAGTGAGGAGGTTTTCCAGTAATGTGAGGAGGTAACAGAGCATTTCTGCCTGTAGATTCCTCATCCTGAGAGCAGTAATTATTGAATAGTTAACATATATATATATATATATTTCTTTTAAGGGGTTTAATGATTTAATGTATGACTTTTCTATACAGGGCTGCATCTTATTAACTGAAAAATTGTGCTTATAACTATATGAATGCTTGAATCATTGATTTCGGTTTCATAGCTTAGTCCTCATTTCAACTATCACACCTATTTATTAGCTTTAATCTTTTTTCCACAAATACTTATTTTTAAAGACCAGTTCTGTACTGAAAACATTTATATAAATATTACAGCAGTATTTTATATGTAAGCAGTACAAGAAATTTGTTAGTAAAAGCAAATGAAGCCTGAAATCTTGCCTTCTTTAGCTGTTACTACTATTTAACAAAAGCACAGCTTTACAGTCAACTGTTCTTAACCAAGCCTGATACTTGTCTTTTTCCAATATACGGCACCATTCAATGTATGTAGAAAGGGAACACCTTAAATAATTAGCTGTGTATTTTTAATAGCTTTTTAACTAACTGGGAGAGAGAGAGAAGGAGAAGACAAGCTAATGAAGGAAGCTTGTAAGTGAAATATGGAAGGGTGGTCTTGTATAAATTCTGGGTGATACTGTAGTGAAGTAGACTAGAACCAAATGCAAAAATATTAAGCGTTTCTGGGCAATGCCTAATTTGTTGTCTGCTTTCCAAAGGAGACTTCAGGACCAAGTAAGCTAAGAGTGTTATTTACTGTGTGGAATAGAAGTGCTGGAATAGTTAGGCAAAATCCCAAGATAGTATTATTTTTTCATCTGAAGTGTATGGCTGACTTCTGCTATAGCTGCTTTCATGCTATTTCTGTTTCCCGTTTTTACACCTCCTGTTGAGGGGCAAGGGTTCTGCTAAAGGGATGAACCACTGACAACCAAAACTTGAACAAGACATACTTAAATCCTTAGGCTGCCATGCAGAGAAACTATGCAGTATAAATTCCCTGTAGTTACTTGCTCTTGCTGTATTGCTTCTGATACTGTGTTCTCAGTGGTGGATGATGGCACTCACCTCTTCTGAGCCTAATAGCTGAGTAGGTGTAGAATGTGCAGCAGTGGCAGATTCAAAAAGCATTTTCTGTAAAGCAATGTAATAAAATATTTACAAGATTTGATGTAATGAACTAGGCAATTATGTGTGAATTGTACTATCTGTAGCTGGTTAGAATAGGCAGCCTGCAAGCATTTACAGAAGCTCCTTTAGCATCGTTTCAAACCCATGTTTTATGGAGTGAGAAAATTGTTACCTTCTATGTAAGCTTTCATTTCATCACAGTGCTTACAATGGACCATGCAAATATTTACAGTTGAACTTTGGAAAAAAGGAGGTCAAGTATTTTATTAACACTTATAAATGAACTTGCATAAGGATGTGTGCATCTTGAACCTGCCAGAGATGAGAGAACAGGCCATGAGCAGCTCATTTTGGAAGGTTGTGGGCAATTTCATGGTCTCCAGGTATCTTTCACCTGTCTTTCAGTGCTTTTGGTGCGGAACTGCAGGAACCTTTCGCCTTCCCTGCTTAGCTGGCCATCCTTCTGCAGAGCCTGTGCTGCCTGGCTGATATTTGGAGCTTTGTCCACTTTCTTCTTGCAGCTTCTATGCTTATGCAAGCACCAACGTGTGCAGTGTTTCTTGGACTACAATTGAACTGGCCAATTTTCTGAGGTCAGAATAAGGTTTTTTCTTTTCACAGATGCATCAAACCTGATTCTATTCTAGTACGTTATCCAGTCCTTCATTTATTAGGCAAAGGGGTGCAAATCTCAACCACTAGGCTATAATGCCCTACCTATTTTGTATTGGAAAATGAGAGAGAACTTGGTTCAACCCTGTAAGTCCAGAGATAGTGGTGTAACAGTTCAAAGAGCAACTAACTGGTTGTGCTACAGCTTTATTTTTGGCTATGTAATAATACTGTATGTACTCACTTAGAAGTGTTTTTCTGAACCAAGCAGAGGAAGGACCTTAAATGTTAGAACTGAGACTGCCAGTTCTGACATGGACTTCTAATGTAAAATTGCCCAAATACTTTAATGTCCAAACTGCTCAGTTCCCAAAGAAAATTGATTCATCTTTCATCAGTCTTTGCCTGTATCACTTTCACTCTAACACTGTAATCTTCTCAAGGCAGACGGTAAAATGCTTTGATCTTCATGTTAGCCACTTGGCATTGCTTTCTGAAGGTAGCATCAGCTGCCTTGTTTGAAGAAATTAATTGGGCCATTGAATGCAGCTTCTTTTTGTGCAGAGGAATTTTACCTAAATGACTATTTTGCATTCTCTTCCCTCTCTGACTATTTTTGATTCTGTTTAGACGAGATGTATATGCATGTATGTTTATTAAGAATATTGCATCTAGCTTTATTTATAAATTTAAAAAGGAATATGGCCTATCTGCAACTCTTAGCATTCCAGTAACCTGAAATACGCTGTCACATTCTTCACTGTTCTAGAATGATCGTAGAATGTGACCACTGTGCAGTTAGTGCAGCAAGGACATCTTAATTGGAGTTTGATCCCTTTGACCGTTCAACTTCCCTCTGCTCTTCGACGTCTTTCTCTTCTGTAGCATCACCTAACACGAATGAAGCTGCCGAACAGTAATCTATGGGAACATATGTTAGGGAGGTACTGGCCTACATTTAGAGTCTTCAAATGCTTGTTTGTGCTGCAGTCTGATCAGCTCAGAACTGAGTGTCTTTGGTTGTTATCAGTTTGCAATCATAAGATTGAAAAACGGGGAGCAGAGGCTGCTGGTGGACTACTGTTGTGTAATCATTTACCTGAAGGGGAAAAAAAAGTTAAATTTGTCTGTGAAACCATAGAAATTGTATGCACTGACATCTCCTGCTGGCCAATTTGAAATCCCCAGTGTGCTTGAAAGAGTTGGTGGATGCTGCAAAAATAATAAGTGTTTATAGAAATTTATTCCGGCTTTGATCCATACTCTGGAAGAACTATGCACACCTTCAGGAAAATGTACTCATTTCTTTTGATGTCTCATTGATTTTTATTTTTTTAATGAGAACGTGGAAATTAGTGGAGGAGCAAAACTTACTCTTCATAAAAGTAAAGGATGAGTAAATAGTGTTACCAGCTTTAGACAATGAGAAGATACAGGCTGAAGGGAAGAGAAATTTGCTTTTTACTGTCCACATTTTTTGTCTTGCAACATCTCATGCTTGTAATGTATGCAGACCATTATCAGTGATGAGCAGATTCTTAACTTAAACCCCAAAGGGAGGCAAGAAATTGAGTGCAATGCATGAGAGATGCAGAACAGGAAAGTCACTTCTGGAACCTGCTAATTTCTAAGGGCTTTTGTAGTAAAGCAGAAAATAGGCAGTAGCCTTTAGGCCTCATTAACATTGACTTATTTTCATATATATTGCAAACAGATAAACTAATATTTTTTTCATTTTACAGCAGGAACCATGGCACATCTATTTCTCTCTAAACTCAATAGAAATGTGGTGAATATGATTAAAATGACTGCAAAAAAAGAAGTGTTAAGGCATTGTGTAACTGAGAATTCAATTTGTGCTGTGAATTGCTGAGTCTAATGGGAAGCTCTTCAATATTGCGTTGGGGTTTTTTTGCGTTGTTTTTAAAACATGAAAGGGTTTCTGTGTAGTCTAACAGATAACATTTAAAAATCACTTCGAATTTTGGGTTGTCCCTCTCTATGAAACTGCTTAGCTATTAGTACATAGCATCCATGAAAAACAAGGTAGTTTCGTCGTGTTGGTATAGACTTGATATTAAATATCTATGTAAGTGATTACTTAAGAAACATATGTGAAAGAAGAGACACTGTCTCTTTGGTCAGTGGTAAAAAGTATGGTGTTCTCATGCCATGTGGGGTGGTTGCAGGGGGCTGGTACAGGCAGTGCAGTGAGTTATAGGCTACCCGCTGCTATTAACGCAAAGTGGATTCATTCATCCTCTTGTCTCTAGTCCTTTGGAATACGTGCCATGCTAAATTTGAGAAATATGAAGTATTCTCCTTGATGGTGAAACTTGACAATTTCATTCCTTTTGATCATTCATTATTTTTTCTACATAATCAGGTATAATTTTTAATTCAAATAATGACATCAAGAGATCAAGTTGACACAATACTTGACAACTGATATATTTATTGTACGAGTCTAGCTGTAAAAGTGCTGATATAAAGTTCCTAATGGCTAATATCACCAGACATGTAGAGTTTTCTTTTGTAATAGTCGTGTTATTGAAAGCATTAATTGAATTACAACCTGAGAAGATTTGGACATTTGACTGCTTATCTGCAAGTCTGCTTAGGCAGGGCGATTCTTGCTGGATATGTTGCACAAAGCTTTTTAAAGTCTCGGCGCGTGCTTGCAATGTGTGCCTCTCTAATGTCTGAGGTGCTCTAGGTATTTTCTTATGGTCCTGTACAAAGGAAGAATAGCAAATCTACCACCTCTCCCATATGATGAAAGCAATGAGACATCCACTCCATTCAGCTCTTAATTCACCTCTCCTTTTGTCTAGTGTAGGTTCAAGACTTTGCCTCGGGTTATACGTGTTTATAAGAAGTAATGCAGTGTGACATCACACCTGAAAGTGGTGTTCTAATACAATTAATAATGCTACTAATAACTTTAACTTCAGAGAAGTACAACACATCTGCTCCTCATCATTATGTACTAAGACTATTTTTATCAGTAGCAAAATTTTTTCCTTGTACTCTATTAACGTGGTCCATGGTTTTACATATTTCTTTTTGTTTTGCTAAATGTTACTAGTGTTATCTTGTTTAAAATCTTTCAATTCCCCAATGTGATCAACCTCCTTATAATTTGTGATCCGTGTTTATGAGGGAAGTTATGCTAATGCCACTTCAGTGCCACTCCTCATTTATTTTAATGTTCATCATTCTGGCAGTTTTTCCTATTGGAATATGCCATCTTAGATCACATAAAGCTCTTCTGCTTGGGCAGATAGCAAAACTAAGCTCCTTGAACTGATCTCTTTCAGAAAATAAAATTGAATGTTTTTCTGAGTTAGGGTCTTTGAAGTCTGAGGCTGTTACAGAATAATAAGTCGTGCTGTGGGGATGTGGGGGTTGGTTTGTTTGTTTTGTTTGGCGGGAGAATGCAATTCTGTTTAGTGTTGTTAAAACACAGTGGCTAGTGAGATCCTGAGGGCTGTCTATGCTGCTGATGCCCTGTACGTGGGCAAACCCAGCTCAGGTTTCAAGAACAGCCTAGCATAGCAGTTCCGAGCTCTCTGTATAGTGGCAAAGCCCACCCAAGGCATGGGTAGGAAACTTTCTGGCTGTAGCAGATTCCATGCAATTGCAATTAAACTGCAGCTGTTGTATTAGGAACTGGAGACTTGCAAAAGTGATGTGGGTAAACGAGGTGCCAATGCACTCTGGAAACTTGTAAATAATTTAGAGATTCTCTAGAGATTCTCTTTTTTTTTTTGGTTTTTTTTTTTTTTTTTAGAACTTTACTCCCCCCCCCGGATACTTATGGAAAAGGTCAGTTTTGATGAAATGATATCATCAAAACTTCAGCAACATTTTGTAAGCACCAAAATTACATTTTCTT
This sequence comes from Egretta garzetta, assembly GCF_000687185.1. Taxonomy (NCBI): domain Eukaryota; kingdom Metazoa; phylum Chordata; class Aves; order Pelecaniformes; family Ardeidae; genus Egretta; species Egretta garzetta. The sequence continues at coordinate 507,702 of NW_009260182.1, read as the reverse complement.
TTGTTTTCAAAAAGTTCATGTTCTAGTTTGCAACTAACTTTTATTCGGTAAGTCTATTTAATGTTGAAATTGTGTTTGTGGGTTGTTCCCCCCTACAAATACCCCACTCTCTTTTTAGAGGGAGAGAGAGTACAGCACAGCGATGGGAAAGAACGCTTGATCCTGTTTGCTATCAGAAGTTTTGCTTTAAAGTCTCAAGCTTTCTTGACTCCTGCTGAGCTGTGGTAACATCACTTCTGAAAATTGTGGTGTATACCACAAGCTGGTCTTTCTGAGCTGCTTTGTCTAAATAGATGAGTAATAGACAAGAACTGGATTGGCTTCTGTTAGAGATCTCAAAAGCATCTACGAAATTGAGAATAAATTTCGCACTTGTAACTAGAGCTGCATAGGGTATTGGAAAACTTTGATAGCGAGTGAAGGCTAAGTGTCTGTTCTGCTTCGGTGTGGGAAGGGAGTCAGAGCTGTAACCGCTCTGAACAGGAAGTTCTGAAGCCACCAGAGAACTGAAGCACATGTTCTGGAAAATGGATAAAGACTTGGCTGAGCTACCTTAGTGAGAACTGGGGTAACTAATGCAAACAGGGAAAGATCTCGCAACCCTTTCTGGTTTATACTGAAGCTTAGATGGAGTTAATACTTTTTGGTCAGAATTTTTGTTTCTTCTAACAAATCAGGTGACTTAAAACCACAGCAGAGTATCCTCATGGAGTTTTGATCAAATAGGCCAAAATTGTGCCAATACGAATGAGTAATAAGTAATAATATGTTTTCAAAGAAAAAAAAAAATTCTGTGTGTGACAAAGCTAAGAAAGCATACTTACAAACTCTTCAGGTCTGTGTTTATCTGAGGGCTGTGGAGAAGGACAGGGTTATTTGTAGGCATGGCAAATTGGATGTGTCCCAACTGTTTGACTGGAAGGATTTGGTGCCATCAGGATCTATGTGTACCAGTGGATGGATTTCTGTTTCCAAGGGTTTTTATCTTCTCTTTCGAAACGCATGCGTTTATTAACATACTTTGTTAGAACAAATAGGCAAACGTTACTTTAACAGTGAGCAGAAGCTGCCAATGCAAAATAAGCGTGAATACTTCCCTGCTGGAAAGATAGTTCTCTAATTAGCCTCCAACCATTCCATGATTGAAAAGTTGTGGATGCAAATAATTTTCAGATTACTTAAGTCACTTAAAAATAAAATAAAGGATTCCTGCAAAGCTGGTAGAACTTATTTGTAGCTGAGATGTTTCTGACTCTGGATTGCATCTGGCAGGAGGAAAATGTATTCATTCTCCTTATTATCTTAGGCACAGCATGTGCCAGACTGATGGATGAAACACATGTAGAGGTAATTCTTTTCAGTACTGAAATGTGTATGTTTTATTGGGGGAAGAGAGGGAGGGAGAGAGGAAGGGGATCAGGAAAATAATACATTGGCCTCTTACATTTTCCTCTTGTTGAATTTTCCTTTCCTCTTTTCCTCAAAACCTCTGCAGTTGGTGACATTGGGTTCTGCCTTGCATAGTGACCATGCCTTTTAGTTACGGAAGTGTGCTCCTTTGTCTCCCTCTGATGGAGAAGCCACCTGTCATCTCCAACACCGGCTCAAGCAGTAGGAGCTGGGGAATTGTTTCCTCTAGCTTCAAAGCCTGAGGTTAGCTTGTACAAAATCTTCTATGGCCAGACTCCAAGTCCGAGTCATCAGTGTTTACTGGCATATAGAACAGTACTTTTTAAGTGATACTGAAAAAAAAGCCACATGTCAATACTTGTTCAACAATACTTCTATTGCATTGTTTTTGTTTTCTTCATCATACCAGGACATTAATTTGGAATCATTGTACTGGTATCTTTTTATATTACTTTTATCAGGCTTTTGGTCTTCTGGATTTTTGCCTTTTGAAAATGCTGCGCGATACTCTTTTATATTTTTATGGAAATACTTTTATTAGGAGCTCTAGTTTAACTACCTGTTCTTTACCATGAAGTCACAAGATTTTTTTCACTACAGCTGGTGGTCTGTTGATAGCATACCACTTAAAATTATTCATAAATTTATGTCTCAGTGACAGATTCACTTGATGCTGGCTCTTCATGAAACTTTCTTCTTGTCATTTAAAGTCCATTTCAAAATAGAAAAAGTTGAGGATCTCAGCAGCCTAAGTTTTAAGAGGCTGTTAAATCCATTGCAGCTTTACTCATATGTCATCAACAAGGAAGCCAGTTGGACTTGCCAGTAGGATTGCATTGCCTACTGTGCTTTGGCAGTACTAGCACAGCTTGGGACCACCTTGTACGTCAGTCCTGGGCACAGGAAAAGCATCCTGGCAAAACCCTGATTGCCTGAGGTAAGAACAGCCCCAGGAGGATAGCAGGTGTAGCACGGAAAGCATGTTGAGCTGTCTCCTGGATGTGGTTTACCACGTGCTAGGGGACATGTGGCACTGCATGGGTGAGGAAGAAGATTAAAGCAAACAGAATGCTCAGTTTCAATTTGTCCTGATCACTGCTGGTGTGTATGGCACTGCAATGGAGCTGTTCGTTCAGAGAGCTCGCTGTGTGCCTGAAGAGCATATGTGCAGAGAAAAATCGCCTCAGCTGCAAGAGTAGACAGTCATGAGTGGAAAGACCATGTGTCTGAAAGCAAGAGATCAGGTTAAATGGCCTTTGGCCCTGCCACTCAAAGGTGTGGAGGAAAACAGCACAGTGGCAAAGCTTAAGCAATGCCAGGGTTATTCCAGAACATCTGGAGATGGACTCAAAGGTTCTGCATTTGCATGCGCTAGATCTCCTCATTCTTTTCCCAACGTAATCCCTTCTTGGACTAAGGAACTTCTTTAATGCTAGATACAGTTTATGCCTTGAATTATATATAATTTCATTGTAAAGGACATTGCAGCCTGTCACGGTGTATTCCTCTTCAGTTGCCCATGTCATCCCTCACCTGCGTGTCGGGGTTGATGAGCAGAGCTGTTTCTTGTGGTCTTTATGGTCAAGGACATCTTACCCTACAGCTTTGCTTATACCTTGTTTGTGCCCAGTTTGAGAGCTTGTAATGTAGGTACTCAGCCGTCAGAATATTCCATGGTCATTGTTTCTCTGTTCTTATCCACCAAAAGTGTTTATGCTTATCTTAAAAGTTGGCAAAGCCAGGTGTTGTGCAATGTAAGCATTATAACTGTTGTTAATGTAAGAAGACTTCTAAACAAATAAAATTTGTTTCTGGTAAAAGATTTTTTTTCCTGGCGGTTATTGCTTGTAAATTCATAATTGCTTTTAATATATAAAACATTAAAAGAAATTTGATGTAGTAAAACGAGGTGTAGGTTAATTAAGTTAGAAGACTTGAATATTCATTATAATTATATTTTAATTGGTTTATGATCTTAAACCAACTCTTACTACTACGTATGTGATTGAGATTGATGTTTATAATATTAGGTAATGGCAATATTAGATCAAAGCTGTTTGCTTCTTTCAATTACTCTGGGCAGTTTTGCTGAATTTTCAATTACAGTAGCGGTACACTAGTACAGTTGAGTATGCTGCCTTTTCTGTACATAACCTAGGCCTATAGTTTCACATCACCTGTAGCGCAAGAGAGCTCATTTGTTCAAAAGAAATAGAACTGACATTATTTAACTGAGAATCAATTTCTATTTACATTGATGTCTTCAAGAAATGTGGCCTGGAAAACCATCAACCTCGTTTCCTAGCAGGTTCAGATATAGTAATTTGCTTCCACCTAATTATGAAGAAGTCGACACTGAACGCCTTCACATGGTGTTGGACTCTGATCTGTTACAGCTTGTTTCATTAATTTACAGGATCTTGTTCATCTTCTCAAGCGAGGGAAGGAACAAGCCCTCCTTGGATTCCTTGCACTGAAAATATTGTTCTGGTGCAAAATTAATATCTTAAAATTGCTTCCACTATGTTCTGTTTGAGTAATGATTTCTTGTTTCTATATGTGCTGTCCTCAGCTGCTCGGCTCATAATAGAATGAAAAGTCTCTATTTTCTTCAGCTTTTTTTCAAACTTTCTGCCAGAAATGTCAATATGTTCTGGCTTTCATTCACTATAGTAAATTTGGCTGCAACGAAAAAGAATCGATTTTCATCCAGACCACCTTTTCTTCAATCTTATCACAGTGTGTAGCCTAAAGACTATAGCTGGATGAAAGTTTCATGTTACATGCTTCATAAAAGCAGTGTAAGTACTTTAAGCCTCCAAATTCTGCAGTAAATATGAGGCAAAGGTTTTCTGTGACCTTTTGCATGTTGTCTGCAAGAAACCTCTAAGATGCTTCCAAGTAAGGTTTGATTTCTTTTTAGATGGGCTCATTTTGATTCTTTTTTGAAATCCATTAAAAATAAGAGCTGGAGGAAATTTTAAGGAGTTATTTGCTTTTTGCTATGTCCTGATGAGAACGGATTTCAGCAGTGCTTTATTTAGTGACAGTCAAATACACTCTATTTCCGGAATTAATTTGCTATGGTCTTAATCTATAGAGCTGCAAATCTTCATAAGAAGGTTCCTAAGTGACCTCTATCCTATCTTTCCATGGAGTAGTTTCTATGTTTGATTTCATAATGCCAGTGAGGCCCCAAAAATCAAGTCCCACTGAAGAGGGTCTGTAGTTGTAAGGCTGTATGGTTTTTTTTATGCTTTCTTGTCCCTTAAAGTGTGTTGGTTCTGAGTTCATAACTCCAGATACCTCACCTAAACGTTTTTCTTGGTCACTGTAAAATACATGAAGACAATATTGAAGTATTGTGTTTTGATGTAATGGGTAAAGGTTGGGGGAAAAAAAAAAAACCACCAAAAAAAAAACCAAACCAAAAAAAAAAAAACACCCAACCAACTTCAGAATGTATGAAGTAAATTGCAAGGAAAAATATTCCACAGTAGTTTTCTCACGTAAAGTCTACAGCTAAAATGTGGAGTAGTGGAGGCCCCATCCCTGGAAACATTCAAGACCAGGATGGACGGGGCTCTGAGCAACCTGATCTGGTTAGCAGTGTCCCTGCTCACTGCAGGGGGGTTGGACTGGATGACCTCTAGGGGTCCCTTCCAACCCAAAAGATTCTATGATTCTTTGATTCTATGATTCTATGATAAAATAAAAATAAACCTAGAGGGAGTTATTTAATTTAATCTTTCTTTGTAATCAGTGGCTACAATCATTAGGAAAACAATGCTAAAATTATGTTTGCGCATACTTTTGAATGTGAAATAGAGAAAAAAGGATTAGAACTGAAACGAAGAATGCAACACTAATGTCTATGCTGACCAAAACCTTTAGAAAATCAAGCAGGAAATAATGATTTCAAATTAGATAATTATAGTTGGGCTTTTTATAACTATTCTCACTTATCACTAGAAAAATTGACAACCTTTTAAGCAGAAGAGTATGAGTACAAAGCAAAGTTTTAGCCAGTTTATAAGGCTGTCTTTTTCAGTGTTCCTCACCTTAAACAATGTGTATAATTTCTGAAAGTCAGGTCTGAAAATTTCACTGATGTAGAGGAAAAAATAACCCAAACCAACCCAAAGTCTGTGTTCCATTTCCACAGGCTTAGGGTCTTATTAGAGCTTGCCTTTGTCATGAACCATGCATTCCTTGCTGCTTTTGTGACTCAAATAAAATTTGACTCTTTAAATATAGTTAGAAGCGCTGTAGGAAGCACACCCTTCTTCTAACACAAGTGGATCAACCTTTTCTGTGTGTATAGGTGTGTGCACCCATGGGTATACACACATGAATCTAGCATTTATTTATTGTGATAGAAATTCAGCCCAACTCTGTGGGATTGCATAGTGCCCACGTGTTGCCTAACCCTTATTTTGAGGACACTTGGTACACCTAAGTGATTTAGGATTAGTGCTGAGGTGACTCATCACCCCTTGTCACCTGGGTAAATTCAGCACATATCATAGTGTAGCTGCCAAAAGGTCCCATGGGAGCAGTTTACATTACTTACCTTGAAGTCACTGAGCCTAGGAATTAAAAAGTTCAGCAGAGCATATAGGGCAACTGACTTATGAAAAACCTGATCTAAAAAATGGAAGAAGCTTGGTGGTCTGAAAAGGGCAAATTAACCTGTTGTAGCAGCCAACCATGGCTGGGTTGAAAATGGTTTAAACGCATGTTTTATGAATGTGCCTATTTCAGAAAAATCATGCGACTCTTACCTTAGTTTGACTCTCTTTTCAAAATTAATGCAACTTTGATTTTTCTATAGCTGTTAGTTTAGAAGACTTTTATTATTATGCAGAATATTATAAAATGTTAATTGCTGTTTCCAGCTCTGCGTAGCCTTTCAAGGAGACAAATGTTAAGAAAATAATGTTTAAATCCATCTTACATTAGAAATATTTGAGGTAAATCACATGTCATAGAGTGTAATATAGTGCTATAGGATCATCTGTATCCCAATTAACGCCTTCTTATAAGAGTCTATTGTGCTTATTAAATTATAACTCCATTCTATGAGCTTTGCTATTTTGCTTGGATAAGGGTATGCAGCAAAGGCAAATTAACTTTCCTTGAAATGTATCAGGATAAATATTGAAAGTAATCTAGATAGCATGATAGATATTGAAGGTAATCTAGATTGAGTGAGCAGAGAAAAAGTAAAGGTGTTTTGAGTATCACCATGTTTCTCTTAAAACAGAATTCGGTAATGTAGAATGTTTCCTTATCTTTAACATGTTCTAAACGGTTCATAAAATTAGAATTTTTAGGATTAATTAGGTTTAGAATTTAACTCTGGGGAGGTCACTACCAGCAAAATATTAGTAGGTATGGAATGATTTGTAAGTAAATTTTTGCACCTTTGATCTATTTTTGAAATTTGTATTTCCACCAGTTTCAATGAGAGTTCCATATAGAAGATCCATACAAAAACTATTCTGTAAGTAACAGTAGGACTATAAGTATCCTATTCCTTGACAAACTGAATAGATACAGTCACGCTTCAGAGAGAGAGAGAGATACGCTTCATCTTTTTACTGTAAATTCAGTGACTAGGAAATCCAATAAGGCCATATAGAAAGACATGGATTGCTTGAAAGCAAGCTTGTGATAAGCATTCAAGATTAAATAAGGTAGCTGAAAAGGTGATGTAACAGCGAGGCTACATACAGCTCTGAATATAAGTTCTAGCCTTGTAGACTATCCTGTTGGCCATTTGTGACGTTGCCTACACAGACTAAGTAGGCCCAAATAAGTTTAGCCACATTTCCTATGAAATTGTGGATTTTTTTGCATGTATTTCAGTGCTTTAAAAAAAAAAGGGGGGGGGGGGGGGTGGGGTGCACTGGGAGAGCTGTATCCTATTCAACCAGAAGGGCCACAAAACACACAAAAAATCTATTCCTTGACAAGACTTGTTCCTTAATTATCCAATGCAGAGAAGTTTGAAAAGAAAAAAATGGGGTCACGTAAGCCAAACGCAATCAACATTCAAACCCCAGTAGGTTTGTCCGAAGCTATTATAAACAGTCTCATTCTCCTGTTTCCTTTAAGGATGTTAGAGTGAAATGTTTTGGCCTTTGAGAGAAAATTAGTTTTGGTTTTGATTTGTAAATCATAAGATCTTTCCCTCCTCATGATTAATGAGATAAGCTGCTTGAGTGACTGCTTAATTTAGTGATCTATTTTCAAAATTTAGAGAACTGCTTTGAGAGTATTGGTAAGTAAATTTGGTCGCAGTATGAGAGGTATTTATAATTACAGCAGTAGCTTGAGTAAGGCTGCTCTCTACTTAAGGATGTAACATTGCTAATACAAGTTGGTTGCATGTGGAGAAACTTCAGCTGTACTATGTCACACTGCTTAATTTAGAGCAGCTGGTTATAACTCAGATTGATTGCAGAGTCCCTTATTGCCATTAAAAGCCAATTTCACAGTTGCAATCGGTGTCGATCCTTGTATTTTATCGATTATACAATCTCTGAAGGCAACAGCAATGGAAGCCGAAAAGTTCTGCCACGCCACTTGAGTTGTTTCCAGGTACAGGTCTTTGGACAGTATGACTAGATTTGGTGATGTGCACAGATTTGGTCCTCTTGCCATTGCCATTTGTAGGTCGGGTAAGAAGACTGAGCAGTCTCGTGAGATGCCCATGGGCATGTGCACAGCACAGCCACGCAGATTAAAGCAGAGAGTCTGAAAGCAGTGCCATTGCTGCTTCATCATCTCTGTTTTCTCCTGCTTCTTAAGGTTTGTGCAGCTGGGTGGTTAATTTATTACCTTTCCCATCTTTGTTCTTTTTCTTTTGCTGAATTGCCCTTAATTTGGTATCTTTATATTCCACATATACTTGCAAATTGTATATTAATTTCAGTTTAAAAGTAGGCTTTTGGAGCAGCTAACAGTCTTGTGGCCTCACGGAGATATCATGTGTTCATGTCCAGCCTCAACAGAAATGCATATCTGTGCAGGATTGTAGGTCCCAAGTGTTGGAACACGTTTATATAAATGTCAGCTTTTACCACTTCCCTGTCAACATTTTGGCTGGTTGTCCAGGGGTGTTGATCGCTATGTCTCTGGACTTCTACACCTTGTTTCTCACAGTTTTATACGTGGTATGCTCGATCTGACACGGGTAAAGAAACTGAGATTAAAAGACTGTGTTCATATGAATTGCCATGATTTTTTTATCTCTTCCTGAAGGTATATCAGCTATGTGTCAGCCGCTGCTCAGTATCAATAGCTGGATAGTTGGTTTAATGGGACATCTAAGAAAGATGCCAAGTGAGATGCTGGCATCCTTTGTTTCTTTTGCTTGGACAAACGATACCTAAACAGCTTGCTGCTTAATTTTGTTCAGTGAGGTCCCTTCAAGCTGATTTTCTGCCTGTCTTGGCAGAAAAGGCCTGTCATGTTGGCCCAGTGAATTACTGATGCTATACAGTATTTGCTGGTTTTTGGTTGGTTTAATACTTATTTATTAGTCATGAAATACTAGAGAAATGCTTTCATAATATGCAGAAGTTAAATAAAAAATCCAAACCAACAGAGCTGCTTTTGGTACGTATCTCATTTGACTCTATAGTAGTCTACTCTTGTTGCTAAAAAATTCTGGCAGGAAGCAGAAGAAAGCAATAACTAGGCCTTTAAATATAACAGTCAAAATACTGCAGTCCTGAAAACATCTTCCACATATCTTATTGGTATGCGCCTCTTTTACTTGATAAGCTGTAAGTGGCTGTATCATCAGTTTTGTTTACATCTTAAAAATAAGTGAAATGCAGTCATCTCACTTTTCCCAATGCCTCCGTTGAATGGGAATGTTGTCTAATGATGTGTTCCCACTCTTACAAGAGCTAAGCGAGTTAATTTGAAAAATTCACCAGCAGACCAGAGCAGTGAGTGCTTGTAATTGCCCACCTGGTGTGCAAGATATGCTTTTATTTAATAGAAAACTTCAAAAGCTCAGTGAGTTTAATTAAAGTGTATGGAAGAATAAAAGTGAGAGTAAAGGCAGCAAAAGTGAAGGAAAAAAGAAACAAAAGAAATACAGGCAACTATTAGAAAGTGTTGTAAACTTTCAGGAAAGCATTTTCAGGTGAATTCTTGAGCATCAACACAGGACATGCTTTAGCTGGCACAGTTGATCCTAATTCACAAGCTTGTCAGAATTGGCCTACATGTATTCAACCTTTTTCTTCCATTGCAAATGCATAAAATAACTTCCTTGATGTGACAATTTCAAGCCAGCATGCCTAGATGGAAATTCCTGAATCCTTAGTATGTCACGTGAATAAAGGATCTGGTGGGTTGGTTTGGGGAATTTTTTTCTTCCGACCCATGAGTTCAGGCAGCGGTGTGTCCTGTTAAAGATGGTGAGAGCTTCAGGGATTAATGGTGCTGGGGACTGGAAGATTTTCATGTTGATGCCTCCCTGTGATTCTTTGTTTTGTTGGTGTTTAGCATTATAGTCTATGTAGGCGGGGCCCCCCGCCCCCCCCCCCCAGTTTTGGGAGAAGTTGCTCTCCTGACTCTGTGGGCAGGAAAATCTGAAACTTCGCAGTGGTTATAAATTATTTTACATGCTCACGGCACTTCAAATCCTTTATAAGCTCTTGGATGGAAAAGGTGTTACAAGTGCTAGTGTCAGCAATACAAGCTGGAAGAATCACAAGTTGTTTCTGTAGGGGCTGCTTTGTGTCCTGGGTCAAACATAGAAAGAGAGAGAACAGGATCAAAAAGAGTTGCTGAGGCTATCAAGCTGAAAGTGTTTGGAACCAAAACTGGAAGGTACCAGTTATAGCTAAGACACAGAAGAACGCGTATTCATTCATGCTGCAAATCTAAACCTTTGCAGTGGAGATCAAGTAAAGGTGTGCAATGGGTGGCTACTCAGTTCTTGGGGAAAACAGGCAACACCCTCCTCATTCTGTGAGCTCCGGGGTCAATCCTGTGGTCATTTGGGCAAACTGAAGTTTGTCCATATGTGTTTATTTCTGTACACATGTTTTAAAAACGACTCCTAAATGATATTACATGTAATCCAGTGATGACTTGCTGATATGGACAGAAAAGGCTGATGTAAAATTTATTAAGTTGGAAGAATTAATAATTGAAAGTTGTCATTCAGTATCACAGTCTAAACTGTGATATGGAACTAAAGTTATAGGTAGTAACAGTCAAGCCATCCAGTTTGTCTGTAAAATATTAATTCGAATGATGTGGAAAATTTCCATGGTATCAATATGAATACCAAGACAGGCAATTTGGCTTGAGTTCAAAGTCCTACACAATATATCTTTTTCAGCTTGTGTTTGTGAAGGAAAGCAGGAAGGAGCAAAGAAATAATAATGAAGTAACAGGATTTAAAATAGTTAAACACCAAACTAGGGAATAAAAACTTTACAAATAAATAAAATTCTGATGTCTCTGGCGATAATGAACAGATACTAGTAGGGTAAGGGGAAAACCAGCACTTCAGATAGCAAAACACTAAATCAAACCATATGCGTGTGGATAACTAAGTCTGTATTTAGACAACTAAATGCAATCTCTTTGTATGCTTCATAGATGAAGATCTGAATATAATTCCCATTGAAATCACAAAAGAGCAAGGTTCTCAAAATGTTCAGGAAGCTCTTAGGGATGAACAAAGTGGTAGGTAGTGAAGGAGATCACAGAAATGTGTCTAGCTGTAGGGTTTTTTATTTGGCTATTAAAAATTTGTGCATCTTTAGGCTTTATGGAGAAAGAGGAAAATCGGTGAAATTCTGGCTTCTCTGAATTCATTCACCCAATCTCAGTTCCTTTTTTCTTGATGTGTTATAAGGTCTTTTATGTAGAAGGAGAAAACTAAAAATATATAGTTTTTATCTTTTTCTTGCAATACGTAATACTTTATATAGCTCTATATTTTGCTATTACTGTGTACACATGCAAAATTACTATATTTTTTTGCTGATATTTTCAGGGCAAATTAGTGGTCTTTGCCCGCCCCCCGCCCCTTGGAGTTTGTTTGAATTAGCAAATTATTTCATTTGTTTCATGTTAGTTTACAGACCTTTTGTTTATATCCCAACTTAACTGGAAAATAAATGTTCCAATTTACTCCTTCTACACACAGTTCTCAAATAACTCTGAACTTGTGTGGGATAACAATGCCATGAAGTGGTTGGAAGTGGTTTGGGTACCATCGTTAGCAAGGTGTAGCATGTGGTACAGATTAAAATGGTGCTGTAAGCATGGCTTTTGCATCTGCTGCAGTGTTATTCAGTGCTCTTGTCCTCTTTGCTGTGAAGGTTCAAGTCAGGCAACTTTTTTTTTTTTTAAACAATTAATAAGGTAGAAATTTTATTCTGTTTCTTCGTCTGTACTGGGGTGGGGTTTTTTTGGTGTTTGATTTTTTTTTTTTTTTTTTTTTTCCTTGTTCGTGTGTATGCGTTCTGTGTGTGTTTTAAACTACGATAGTAACTGGTAGAATCTGGCCACTGATGCTATTTTCTGACAGATAAAATGGCATAGTAATTCGATAATGTGTTATTTTAGATTTGTATTCAGTTCTTTACTTTTTTGGTCACTTACTCCACGACTTGTACAGAGTTCTTTATGTTTGTTGTGATGGCAGTGATGATTTATCATGATCTTTCAATCTTTCTCCAGTGCTGTCTAGCCATATGAATAGCTGTCAATGGATTTTATGTAACGGTGAATTTCCTCAGTCACTCTAAGACATGGAGTTGAATAATATGTGCTAAAATGGCTTGGTTTACTGACAAGTTACGTGTGGAAAAAATCAAATGTCCCTTGCTGTAGATACGTAATTTTTAAAGGAGAAAATTGGTTAGGCAAAAGATTAGGGATTAGAGTTAGAAAACATTTCAAAGCAGTCCACCTTTCTTTCTTAAAGCATACAAGCATTTAACTCTGTCTAAATGCAAATATTTCAATTATTGGGCCTCTGTCTCAGAACATGGCAGGCGGTTGCCATCGGTAGTTTCTTGGGCGTAGGTTCCTCAGCCACCTTCCTGGTCTTAATTCTGTTCCTACCCCTTGGTGATGTTGCTGCTAATCCTCTGCTGAAAATCTTGTAAAATTATTGTGGATAAAGCACTTTACTGTTTCTTCCAGTTAGACGTGGTTAAGCCTTGAACTGAGGAGAACTGAAGGAACCAGCTTACAAAAAACAGATTATCTCTTAAAATTATTTCTTTTTTTTTAGTTTTCCAGGCTTTTTTAATAGTGCCACAGCACCAAGAACCACACAGAAAGGCTGTTGTCTGTCTTTTAAAGGAAGACGTGTCTTTGCATACAGCTGTGTGTTAGTCTTATTCAAGCCATGCCACCGACATGGTCATAGACATATTTTCTTTGTCTCTAGCTGTTAACTCTAATGTTTTTTTCATCATGTCCTTCTTTTCATCGTATCCTTCAGTTTTGTCATTGAGTAAGATTTTGTCCATTTTCCTAGAGTCCAGTTTCCTTTTTGTAGGGGATTTATTTTTGTTCTTCTCAATTTCTGTAGTATATTCCTGTTTGCATTCTTGTCTATTTTGTATCACCTGTGAAATTGAGATCTGGTTTGTTTTACTTGATGAGCTGCTTTAAATACTGAAGTTAGGTTTAGGCTATCTACAGTTCTTACCTAAGCCCTTACGCTTGTTCAACAGTGTAATGGCGTCCTTGTCTGATGCCTTCTCTGCAGCGGTGAGGAAACTTAGAGGTAAAGAGAAAACAGAAGGTCTGTTCCTTTCCATGGGTCTGATGGAAGAGATCTGTGTGGTGCGAAGTAATAAATAATATGGCATGAAAGATTTAATGTTGGTTTCTCTACACATGTACAATAGGGAACACAAATATTCCTCCCAAATCCCTCACTAGGAGTGATGCTGTTCTATGTTAGTCCAGAATTTTACTGTTCTATAAAGATTCGTCTGACTTCATCTTCTCTTTCCATTTTTATACTAGCTGAGATCTGAAGTCTGTTCAGACAGGCTGTTGAGGTGAGGCGTTCTCAGTATCGTACATCTTTGCTTGCCAGACTCTGGATGCTACCTTAATTTTTCTGGCCTTCCAAGGATTTTGGTGCCTTCATAAAATGTGAATTGTGCGGTGAATTTAGATGCTAATTTACCTGTTGTCTTAATCGATCACAAGGCTTTCTGCTGCAAATGTTTATGTCAAGATCATGTATTTATGTGAACTATGTGACAAATACATATTTTTGAACTCGTATGCAAATAGTGCCATAATTATCACCTCTCACTATATTGATTCTGGAGGTGTGCTGAAGTTTACTGTTGATGGGAATTCAGGTGATGTGATAAAACAGGAAGAGGAATAACATAACAGCACACTTGCCATGTCAAATAGAGCATCTCTTTGACCAAACAAGCATTTAATTTTTGTAATAACAGATGATTTGTGATCACTTTGGATTAGATAAGGGACAGCAGCAGAAGATGATGCCCCTTTGAAAAGGAGAGGGAGGAGCAGGATTTTTGACAAGCTGGTTTTGCTGTCTGGTTACAAAAGCCGTGTTTTGCTTTGTTGCTATTACAGTGCCATGGGAGAGAATAGATTGCTGCCTGTTGTTAGAGCTGGATGCAAATTGTAGTCCTGGTATGGTCTGAGAAGGCCATTCCTTTAGAGTCTTAATGTTTCCTGAAATTATACTAGTTTTTGATAGGGCTGGAAGGACAATGAACACTTCTAAAAAGCTTCAAAAGGTCATGTGTCAGCATTTTTGAAAAGAAGTTTGGATTTTTTTTTTAACAGAACTCTTCACTTTGGTGTTCTGCATTATACCAAGCAGAAAGTTATCATTGAAATGGAATGCTTTATCAGGCCACTTGTACCAGTTTGTTTTGGAATATCCAGTTTTCTAGTTTAGGATGCATTTTGACACTTCTGGATTTTGTTCTTTAGCTCTAAGGGGGGCTGGGTGGGAAGAACGATGACTTTCAAGGAGATCTGCAGAATAATTTTTGTTAATTCACTTTATACAAGTAATGTTAAAATATTAAGGTTGCAGATAAGGTGCCGCATCCTCCTTTGATGCAAACTAGCACCGTGTAATGAATTCTGAGTCACAGATTCATTCCTACTAAAGCTTACAGAACTGGATACTTTCTTGTTTTCTAAATTCTTTTTGACCTTAAAACATGTGGGGATATTTTAGCAGTAATAACTGATTATGCAGTTTGGTTTTGTTAGCCTGTATTTTGGGGTATTTTATTTCTTGTTTTTTGAGCCATTGGTTTTCAATTTTATTTCCTCTGTCAGCTCTACTGGAGACGTGGCACAGAGACAGAAGTTTCAACATCTCACTCAAAGCCAAGTGGTGCATTTGTGGCAAAATGACATATCTGATGTCATTTGTGGCTATAAAGAAGTAACGTCATTAGAGGGCAAACTTTGTCCTCCTGTACAGAAGTGCTGCCTTCTGTCTGATACACAAGATCAATTGCTATTTACATAGAAAACAACCTATTTACTTATTTAATAAAACTTATTAATAGAGCAAGCACTAGAAAAGTAAGATTTAAACTCCAGTGCTAAAATACATACCTACATTTCTTTGTTCAATGTGTTTGTCTATTTGGACAAATTTTCCCTGAATTTCCAGTTGATGCAGAGAAACAAATGGAGTATCTATACAGCACAGAACATCATTGCAAAGAAATGCACTAGGAATAGCTGATAAAATGGGCTCCAGCCTTCTAATGACAAAAGCACAGCATTGTGGTGTAGGAAAAAAAAGGTATTCTTTTTCAGGAGGACCACATTACTTTTCCTTGCTTTTGCTTTATCAAAGGAGCATACTGGAGTGATAGACTAATTAGATAGAGTGATAGACTGATTAGGGTGGATGTGGCAGCTCTGTTATTCCAGACACCCATGCAAGCACAACAGCATAGCTTTTTCGATATGGGAAAAAGCACCTTTCCTTTTTCAGCTAGATTTCCAGTTGTTCCCAGAAATTCAAACTGAATGGAGGAGAAGGTTCAAGACTGAAGATGAGACTTGGAGAGTCAGCGGAATGGACTGTCGGGAGCAGAAGGTCCTGTTGACTGTTTAATAATACAGGCCCCTGCTTCAAGGTCTGGCTTGGCACACAGAGTTGTCCTTCAGTTCAGGAAGGGCAGAAACATCATCTGTTCCCTTGAAGTATTCACAGCATCATCCTACTGCAATATTCTGCTGTTGCCTTGAGTGAGGGCAAGTGTTTGCAGTGTTCCTGGTCAATTTTCTCGTGCTCAGTTATGTGCAAATACTCCTGCAGAATTTGAAGCTCTACCTCTCAGACACAGGCAGTTATATGAGAATTTCAAAGTATGAAAATAAAGCAGTAGTCAAAGAAGCGTGAAACAAAATGGGTACACAGATGCAAACAGTAGAAGTCAAAATATGTATATTAAAACCTGATCTCACTATTCTTTTCATCAAGACTATTTATATGCACTCACTCTGTCAGTACAGGAAAGAAGATTGTTCTAGAAAAGGCTTTTGGTTTTTTGAACTACCACTTTTTAAACTCAAAGTGCTCAAAGTTTTTATGACATAGAAAACAAATATATATAGATCAAAATGCTAGAATAAGTAGTCAAAGAAGCATTAAGCCCCTAATCTTTGTCAACCTGTTTTCCTCTAACACAGTAATTTTTTCTTAGGAAATCCATCTGACTCTATACTGGGTCAAAGTAATTAATTTTTTTTTTTTTTTTTTTTTAAACTCATCCTTTTCTCCTCTTGTGTTTGGAAGTGGGTGTTTGAGTCCCAGTAACCAAAGTAATAAAATATGGTATAGGTGAAATGACTTGCAGATGGGTATGTGACCCACTGGAAAAATACGGTAGCATAATTCTTAAGCTTGTTATCAAAATTAAAGGTTTATTAAAATTACAGAGATCTAACCTGGCTCCAGTGTTATTAAATATTTTCATTAGCAATCTGAACACGGGAACAGACAGCCTGTCTACTGCCTTTTTAAGTAGCTCCTAATAACTGGGCGGGATGGTGTGTTGTAGAAGACAGGACTGCAGTCTAAAAGAGTCCTGACAGCTTAAAGGAATCGTTGGAAGAAACTGAGCGCCACTGGACAGGGACAAATGTGGGGTTGTGTGTTCAGGGTAACTCTCTTCAGATGGAGGCTGGAGAGAAACCAGATGGGCAACAGCTTTGCAGAAAGAGTTTGGCAGTTTAGATTGCGAACAGCACCAGGATAATGGCAGTAATGCTGAAGCCTGTTAAATGCTTGTCTTGATTTTTTTTTTTTTTTTTTTTTTTTTTAAATCATTGAACTTCTTGGGGAAAAGGTGGATTAATTGTCCTCCTGAGCTTCCTTCCAGGTCTGGTTTTGATGAATGTCTGACTGAAATTCTTTCAGCTTGTGGTTATCTGTGAAAACCCTTCCACACTGTGGGCAGGTCTATGGAAGAGAAGGAAGTATATATTCCTGACTATATTTTAACACCTATTAAATTGCTGTAACAAATTGTCTGGGAAAACTTGCAGCTTAGTAATGCTAATAGATTTTCAGTATTATTTTTTTTTTTTTTGTTAGCACATACTTGAAAATACAAAAGTAATCTCTTTAACAGAATGAACGAGTATACTTCCTATGTTTGCCGAGATTCAATTTTAATGAAATTTTTGAACCTTGTGGTGAGACCCAGATTTGCGTATTTCAGCCCTTATTGGCATTTTCCCTTGGCTAGTCACCTACAAAGGTTTTTATTTTAACGTTGTGTAGCGCTTCTTTTAGACCCAGATTTTTTAAAATTGGATTTAAACTGTAAGTTAGCGCTTTCTATTGCAGAATGGCTACATGAAAAGCACTTTTAATTGCTTTTAATTCACCAGTACAGCAACAGCACCAATGTCTTCACAATCGCTTCACAGAATAGAATAACATTGTTAGCTTAAAAAAACCCTCAAACTTTTCGAGTGATTTTGAATCAATCTGTCTGCTTTTGATAAAGTCACCCTTCACCGGCCTCTGTCAGATTGCTCAGTGCTACTTGATAAGGGAAATCCAGATATACCCCTGTATTGTACAGCCACTGTATCGCGGTCCTCATCAGTATTGACCTTTTTCTGGAGGAGGCGTATCTCACAGACACCACCGCTCCTGCTGGGTTTTGTGTTTTTAACAGATGTGCCTTGGATTACGCTGGCAGCACCAGACCCGTCTCATTTGTCACCTGCAGGATGCTGCGCTTTCTCCCAGATCACTGAAGGCAAAATGTGGCTGTGTTTGAATCCCTGCACTGCTGCCTCTCTTTTGCATACATTTGCCTTTTCTGCGTCTTCAGCATCGTTGTTTCAGAACTTCAGGGTCAACAGGGTCACAACTATAAATCCCTGCAGCAACCACTGTAACGGGAAAAACTGCAGAGCAGGGAGGCTGAACCTTTTCTTGTCCTACCTCAACACCAGTAACTGTAGGCAAATGGGTTCAAAGAATAAGCAGAGCTGCACAAAAATACTGGAAGCAAAGAATATAGCATGCATGTAGCATTAATTAATGAGTAACCTATGTAACTGACACTCCTAAAAGGTTTGTGTGTTTTTTCTGGTTGGTTTGTTTGTTTGTGTGGGTTTTTTTGGTTTGTTTTTTCTGCTGTTGTTTGTTTTTTAAATGAACAGCAGCAGTGAAAAACAAGTTGATTCCCCTGTACTGCCAAGAGGAGGAGGGAAATACCCATGAAGGATGCAGATGCTGGAATGATATGGATTCGTGGTCATGCTTGCTGTGGCTTAAGATACGCAAGCTGTGTTTATAAACATTAATTTTTCGTTTGCTTAAATTTCTTTTAAAAAAGATATGGAATTGAGATTTTTCCAATCTTCAGGAAAGCGATGGCCTCACAGTGCCGCTCAGGGTGGCAATGCTCAGTGGCAATGCCTCTGTGCTGGAAAGGTAGATAGCACTGGGACACTTCTGGAGAATACAAGCATTGCAACTGGGCAGGTGAGGAAGGGAGGTGGGGAGAAGGGATGCTTGTGGTTTTTTGCAGGGTAGAGAGGGGTGTTCCATTATGTAACCCTGAGGATTATCTGTTGCCCTTCAACTGAAAAAAAATACTTCCATGTCAGATGGTTTGTGGGTTGGTTTTTTTTTTTTTTTTTGGTTCTATATCCTTTACAGGAGGAAGTACCATGCTATTTATCTCAGGTGTCTGGATTAATTGTATATCACACACTCTGCCAATGAACCTAGTATAGGATCCCAAACCTTGTTTTTGTAGATTTGCTGATCAAAAAGCATAGTAAAAGACTCTCTGGAGAAATGTTAAAGCCTTGATTGGCAAGAGGATCCAAATCCTACCAATTTTAAGCCCCCCTCCTTTGGCACTGGTATTGGTAACAAAAGGATTAAAGTAACTGGTGGTGCTTGTCAGTCCATCGGCTCCATATAATCATGACTATCCTGCTTTAGAGAAAGCTCTATCACCTTCAACATTTCAAGTTCTTATTGTGCTTACACCATTGTACCACAGCACCTAATTTCCAATTCAAAAGCAAGCCGTACTTGCAGTGTACCGCAATTCACAGAAATACAGATGCCACCTGCCTGTTTTCACTCCATTACTATTTAAAGCCAATTTTTCCACTTGTCTGTTTAATCATGTTTTGCAGAGGAGTCTGTGCTGAAATTCTTTATTTTACCATTGACATCTCTGGAATTGGTTACTCTGCAAATATTTTCATTGCCATTTGCACTGTGTTAATATTACATCTCCATAAAGCTGTGTGATGGCAAATACAGCTGTGTAGCTTAGTGGTCTCCTCCTGTGATGTTCCACACAAAGCGCAGCACAACCTTTAGCTTAACAGTTGTTGGGTTTTTTTTCTCCTCCAGTCAAAATGTCAGCATATGCAGAAGGGAAGGGGTATAATTATTAGATAAAGTAAGGATGCTCTTTTATTTATTTATTTATTTATTTAACACCAAAAGATAATGAAAATGATTTGTCTTCAAAAGTTCTCATCGATAAGGAAAAAGTTGATAGTGCCTTGGTATCGAGCACTTTTTGAACTCCAGCAGGAAGTTTTTGAAGCAAGGGCCCATCCTGAAAGCCTGTGTGTGAAATTAGAGTTGAAACTAATCTGAAGGATAGACTTAAATGCTTGGGACCTTATAGTGCATATGCAATACGAAGAGGTTTACTGGGGTGGAATGATTTTATTGCTTTAGTAATATATCAGTTAAAGGAAAAGTATTAATATTTTGTTTTCCCTTGTTCCTTAATCTGAATATAATCCATAGATTTTCTACTGTATTAAGTTAGTGCATTTCTTCACTTCCAAAAATAATTGCATTAGCTTTTATTAAAATGTCTGTTTTAATTCTTACTGTGAAGAATACGAACGCTGCTGGGACTCCCGTTTCACACACAGTCTGCTTTTACAAAGATTCGCTTATATCTTATTAAAGAATCATTTGATTGTTTGCGACTTCTTTTCTTCTGGCAGATGATCAGGCTGTGCATAGATTTGACCCTAAATGTTTGTAAATATCAGAGCTGAAGTGAACTGCTGCGTTTGGATTTTTAACTAGTGAAGTTACCAAGATTGATGATAGATTCTTCTTCTAATCAGTAAGTGGTCAGTCAGAATAAGTTGTAAATTTACAAGACATCGCAGTATTGAATAACTTTTTATTTATTCACTTTTATCATGTTGCTTAAATTTTCAGAAAAATAACATGAGAGTGCATATGTTATCAAAATCCGAGTTATTCTTCAGTGGCCATATATAATTCATGTGAAGGATATTTGTTTCTGTGCATTTGACTTCAGTGTGGGATATGCTTTGGAATCATTCTTATGCACAATGACCATAAATACAAAGAAACTGCAGAACACTTGTGCAGTTTGTACACAGCAGTTCACACAGAGTCAAGTTCAAGTTTCAAACAGGGTTTGCTGTAGTTTAGCTAGTTCCTTTAAAAGTTTACTTGAATGACAATGGCTGTAATTCAGTTTGGTGAATTAAACTGAATTAAGGACTCTAATTAATATGTTAAAAACTCTACATAATGATTTATGAGCTTTTTATGGTTCAATTTTATACGGAGAACTTGCTAGTAAGTGGAAACATGAATGCAAATTTAACTGGGAGCTGCTTCTGTCCATTACTCTGTTTGTTTTGGTACCCACCCTTCCTTTTGGGGACTTTTCCCTGTTCCAGTCCTTTATCTTAGTGACTTGTTTTCTTTTGTGTTTGATTATTGTCTTGGATTTATTTTCCAATTTTAAAAGGATGTGGATTATATCATGGTATCAAAGTATATATACAAAACATCATAGTTCACTTCAAATTCCTATTTTATATTGCTTCAGATCATTTTTGATCTGACTGTTGATGTAGGCAAGTCCAAAAACTGTCCTGGAAAAATAGTGTATGATCTCTAGTAACATACAGCAATTAATTAGAGCAAAACTTTCTTCTATAATAAAGCTATATTGTATGCCTATTGGTTTCTTCCATCTAAGCATAGTCTATAATACGTTTTAGATTTGAATAAGGCTTGATTTTTTTTTTTTTTTTTTTTTTGCTATTTTTCACCTAAAAATGTATTTAATCATTGACGGTCTCAGTACTGTTGAGTGTCAGGATATTGCTGGGCTAGCTCCTACTCTTCAAACGTAATATCAGATCTCAAAATGCCTTGGTACGTAGTATACACACATGGCAATGCCTTTAGTTTTCTTTGTACACCAAAGTAATGTTATGCCCTTGTTTAAATTTTGGTGGGATTACAAGCACTTCATTTTGTAACTGAGGAACTAGAACTTGCACAATGAGACTGCAAGGATGAGATCTTCAAACTGACTAAGAATTTTCAGATTTTTGTAAACACTTTACCTATTTTAAATCTAATTACTACTGCTTTGTTTTCACTACACACGAACTCCACTACCGCCCTGTTGCGTATTCCACTTCATCTCTTAAGTTCTCTTTCCTTGGTATATGCTGGAATTAATCACTTTCTATACACGTGCCACAGGGACTGCAATTTGAAAGCTCTTAAACTCAGCTGGACTAAGATGAAACCATTCTTTAGACAGACAAATACATTCAAGGAAAATGTAAAGGAAATATTCTGTTTTAAAGGCTCTACTAGTGATAATAGACTTACTGTTTATATTTAGCTTGCTGGCATGTTTATGCAAACGTTAAGAATAAAGCTGTAGTTTAACTGCAGGTTTTGTTGCTGTATAGTTTCAGCGGTTCAACTGCCATTTACAGAAAAAGCATAGTGAGGAGATCAAAATACTTCTTGATTTGCAGATACTGGCATTTGAAATACTAACTTTGTTTCCTGGACCAAAAAATGTTTCGCTTCTCAGTCTGACAATGGATAAATGCGATTTTGATGGTAGCATTTTTGGGGTTTGTTTTCATTAGAGCTGAAAGAGTTTGCTATGTGTATCCTATTTATTGCAAGGAGAAGTTATAAATCAGTAAAGCCTCAGCTAAACAGCCTGCTCCACACAATTAAGGAATAAAAAGAAAAATACACATTTTGTGGCATGTTAGCAAAAATACAAAGATTTTCCTTTTCAATCCCAGTGAATCTGTAGTAATGGAGAACACTGCCCTGGGGCGTAAGGAGCTGCATAAATAGTGGAGAATTTACTGGGAGATTTTTGAAAGTTGCAGAAGTTCTGGAAGCATTGGTTAAAATAAACATTAGATTGTTTTAACGCTCCAAAATATGAGATTTTCTATGCCTGTTGGAACAAGGTTACAGTAAGCAAAGAAGGTAACCACATCAAAAAAACCCCAACATTAAAAAAATGTGTTTGTTAATGGTTTCAGTCTGTCTTATTTTCTTTAATTACTGTCATTTCTGTAATGATCAGAGAGGATTAATTATTTACTACTGCAGAAATGTACTTTCTGAGTAATTCTTCAGATTAAGTATTTATATGGCTTCTGACATGCATTCTGTTGCTTAATATCCATATAATTAATGTTAATTAACGCCTCACATTGCATCACGTATACATGAAATACGTAGAAAGACTGACGTGTAGTGTTCTGATCAAATATGTAGGAAAAGTCAATTGCTTGGGATGGGCAATACAAAGTGCGTGTTGGGGTGGAAATGTGTGCTCACCAGTACTTCCCTTGCCAAGGTCAGAATAGTTTGAGCACCTTGGAAAGCTTTTAGATGTTTTGATAACACAGTTCCAGCATCTTGAAATGTGGATGCAGTCCCAGAACTGTAGTCGTAATCAATTAGTAATGTGGTGGTTTATATTGATTACGATCCAGTGGAAGCATCCAAAGCTAACTGTCGCAGATCTCTTCTGCCTTGCAAAGGAGGGAATCAATACGCAAGCCCTTTATAGATATTTTAGGGAATAAAGTTAAAATCGATTCAGGATCTGCGTCAAACAACAGTATGTCAGGAAGTCCCCTCCCTCAGAAACCTTAGAAGTATTAAATCTGTGTGTGCCATTCTTGCACACAAGCCGACAGTCTAGCGTTGTGCTTGCTGCGTGTGAGTTACCTGTCAATGAAACCATTTATGTACAAGACTCATAATTGCAGATTGAGTCACACACTGAAGCATTTCAAGTCATCAGAAAAGTTTTGGAGTTAAAATTGAGAATTTGCCATTCAGCAAAGATTTAGTGAATTCTTATTTTAGGGCCTGGTGTTCTTAATGAAGACCAGTGCTTACTAGAAGTATTTACTTGTGTTTAGTGGCCATTAATTCTTTCCAGAACATTTCAAAGTGTGTGGAATTATGCCTACTTCACCCTGCGTGGTGTATATGTGTGAGAGAAAATGTTGGGATGGAAAATGAAGAGGCTTTTCAATAGTTACTTGCCACACAGTGTACTTATTTTGCCTTTTTCTGAAAATTCCAGCATCGAGAAGTTTTGAGAGTTAATAGAATCACTGAAGTGATATGATGAAGATTTTAGCTGTTAAATTTACCTATTTTAAATTTTACCTATTACCTCTGATACTTGCAGAGAATGGAATGCATAGCAGGTATAAGGCAAACTGTTCAGCCTCTATGCTTTATTACGGCAGCTTTGCGTTCAGTAACCGGTGTGCAATCTATATCCTTATTGCTTATAACCTTATCCTCATTGCTTGTATGTATAAATGCCTCCTTTAAGTAAAGGTGCTATCTTGACTGCCAGCTACAGTTCCTGTGGTGTAGATTTTTGCAGCTGAATAGGAACTTTACTTTCCAGTCCTTTCAGCTGTGTCACCTCTTAACAGCACTAAATTTTTCTGAAAGAAGAGTAATCTTGTTGTCTGTGGTGTATCACCACAGGTTGGTTTTTTTTCATTGTAACAATAATGATAGATTTAAGATTTCTGCCACATAAAAATGAAGGTTATATCTTGCCGTGTGTTTCATTGTGCATGTCTGATTTTTATCTTTTAAAGATAATGAGCTACAGGAGAGATGCGGGTAGCACATGTTTTGTTTTTTTTCTCTAAACACAGTACTCAAATCTGCAACCAACAGCAGATTCAGGTGCAGCTCTGATTACATTTGCCAAGGTTAGAAAGAAGCTAGCAGAGTATCACAGGAGACTTAAGGATGCTTTCGTTGTGAAAACAGGAAGGCTAATACACTTTTCTTAATAGCTACTTTAACAATAGGGACCACCATAGCAAAACGTGATCATCTCCACAGTGGTCCAGATGGGTTTTACAGGAGGCAGTGGCTTTGTTAAGCAGATGTTTGAGTGCTGTATCAAATTGTTGTATTTCTCTGGGTGATATTAAATTAATATATCAGTGTGCTGCTTGACATCCTCTTTAATTGTGTGATTACACTTTTCCTTTCCTCTTTCCACAATAGATTTTAGTGCCTGCCCATAGCCTGTTTAAGTCACAATTAATATATGTGGTGTTTGCCTTGTTATAGGGATGAAACGTATAGAAATTAAAGAAGGTATTCAGACAGATCAGCAGAGCTTTTCAGAAACTGCCTTCAAGACTTCGGGCAAGATACAAAACTGCCCTTCCTTTTTTGTTAAACGAAGGAGTGCAGGAAGAAAGGACTTGCCTTATTCATAGAGGTGTTGTAATAATAAATAAAATGAAAGCAATGGCACTACTGTGGTGGGATGCTCATAAATACTCAACAGAGGCTAGAATGCATTATTCCGGTATTTATAGAGTTTAAGGGTGTGAATATATGGTTCTGATTTCTTTGTTGTGTGACTTGGGGTTTGAATGTTGGGTACTTATTGCTAGAAATTTAGACACTCAATGATGAGTGATGCCTTACATGCTGCTTCGGCTTATATTGTTGGGAATTTGCTGGAAGACATGGGGAAAAGGGATTCAGAAGGCTCAGCAACAGGTACTCTAGCTGCTTTCATGGATTTTGGAGCAGTAACTGTGCTTTCTTGCTTGGTGGTGAGGGCAGCTGTCTCAGCTCCCCGCTTCTTGTTGAGGAAAGACTAGTTCTAGGCATGCATGTGTGTGCGGGGCAGGGGGAGTACTTGTTTTAAGTGTAGTTGTTGCTTTGCTGTTCTGGAGATTACTCCTACAACTGCAGTTACAGTAGAGAGGAGTAGAAAAATAACAACAGAATACAAGCCTGTAAAGTCTCATTCAGCAATAAGTAAGCCTGTGTCTAATATTTCAAACTGAAGGTTAGCTACTGAAGGATACAAGCGTCACTTTCTTTCAAAATACAGACTCGCTTTGTTCATTTTTCCTTTAAGTGATTCCAGTTGCAGGACGGCTATCTGCCATCTCCGTCTCAGAGGCGGTTCATTGATGTTCTCCAGAACGCTTTGCCCATATTATTTAATACCTTTCGCTGAAGGTTCAGTGTGTGTAAATGGAGAAAGGAAA
Source organism: Egretta garzetta (assembly GCF_000687185.1). Taxonomy (NCBI): domain Eukaryota; kingdom Metazoa; phylum Chordata; class Aves; order Pelecaniformes; family Ardeidae; genus Egretta; species Egretta garzetta. The sequence continues at coordinate 482,373 of NW_009260182.1, read as the reverse complement.
ACCCCTTTCAGGGCGCTCAGTTAGTCTACAGGCTCCACGTCCGACTCGGCAAGAGGTTGGCAATCATGCAGGCTACCTGCCATTGCAGAGCTACAAGCCTACTTGCAGGAAATGCGTGATAATAAATATTCCTTGAAATATCTCCAATTATACTACTGAGTAATACGGTATTGTTACTTCAGGTAGACTGCATGTGGTTTTTATAAAATAGCTTTTCTTAGTGCATGTGAATTTACCTTATTTTTAAATGTTCAAAGGACATATGCCTATGCATTATGAAACTGGAGGAAATAAGTCCAGAGAATTTTATTAGAAGAAATAATGGAGTGAGTCACTATGCTTAAATATAGAGAAAAATTACAGGTGAATATTTTCTGAATGTATCTAGAAAAAGCGTGGTGTTGCAGCTGAGAATGAAATGATACCCAGTCTGTTCATTTTGCTATGGTAAAAAGGCAAACCCAAAATTCTAAGTATAAATTTTCAGTCTAATCAATGTTAAATTTAGTTATATTTTTTATTATCCCCACCTGTAGACTGGTGTGGCAAGAAAGCAAAATGATGAAGAAATAATAATTGTAGACGTTATTCAGACAGACATTTATGAATAACTGTCTCCAGAGATGTGCTCTCCAGAAGCCCTAATTGCAGCTGAACAGAGCCAGCAGGTAAATGGTGCCGTGGCAATTATCCTGGGTTTGTCGAAGTCGCTGTGCCTCCTACGGCACGTTGGCCAAGCTTGCTTGTCAAGCCACATGTGATGCTTGCTGGTGCTCAAGAACACGTGGATTCGTCCTGCTACACACTGTGGTGTTAAAAATTGAATTCAGAAAGAGCAGCGCAGTATGTCATTTTTTCTGTATATCCGAGGGCAGCATTGGCTTTCTATGGAAGCAAGAATGGAAAGTTTTCCTCCTACTTGTAATTCTTATACTAGTGTTAGCTTGGATGAAAGGCAAATGAAAGGCTGCTTTTTGGCCTTGCTACAATTTCAAAGGCTAAGATTTTTCTGGTTTTGGATGAATTCTTTCTAGGTAAACATAGTATAGATCAAAGAATACCTGCAGGTCTTCAGAAAATATGCTGTCAGACGGCAGCTTTCACAAGCTGACCGTTCATCACACACAGGTCACTGATTATCTGGAGATATTTTCTAGGCTTCCAGGCAAATTTATTTGCTTATTCCATAAATTGTACAAAAGTAATAACATATAGTCACTATATAGGATAAAAGTAAAAAATATAGGCAAGTATTTATAATCTCTGTAACATCAGAGGAATATTTAAAAACATGTTTAGACTTCAATTAATTTCATTTCTGAGTTTGAAAAAATAGTTTGCTGATGGATTTTCTAATTGCTAAAAAAAAATCAATAAAGACCTCAGTTAAAGAGAATAGTTTGGAAAAATAAATTGAGTATCCAATTCAAATTGTCAGAACGGATATATGAAAGTGTTTCTAGGTTTTCATTGTGTTTTGTTCTGGAATGTAAAGTGAATAGGCTTAATTTTTGAAAGTGTGGTGGGGTTTTTTTTGTTGTTTGTTTGTTTTTTTTAATTCAGTTAAACTAGCAACAGTATTACTGTAAGGCAAGCCTGTCACATATATGCTTATTTCAGATGCTCTACCCAGACATTATTGCTCTGATGAGGTAAGGGTACAAGCTCACTGCAAACCATTAAAAAACAAAAAAGCAAACCCAAACCCAACAAAAAACACTTTAGAAATGCTTTCTAAATTAAATTGTTGAAGGTTTTGATTACACACATTACTTTTTAAAGCAAAAACTTTCTTATTCCTATGATTATTTTGTATGCATTTATTTAAATAATAAAATAATGTAGCAATCAAGAGATCATCTTGTCTGATGAAGGTGTCATTGCCTCCTCCTTGAGTAATCTGTTCCAGTAGCCTGTCCTTACAATTGGAAAGTTCTCCCCCAGTGTCTAGCTGTAATATAAGCCTATTAATTGTTGAAAATCCTTTTGTATTTATGAAAAATCATACATCTTAGCCATTAAGTTGGACCTTCAAAGACTGTATTTCCAAGTTGTCTGGATTCTTCTCTAGATCTGATTTATACCGCTATCTGTATGCTCAGAAATTAACTTTGTGACTGTTCCTTGACTGGGACCTAGACTGACTGAAGGAATGGGCTGATGGGAATCTTGTGAAAGTCAGTGAGGACAAATGCAGAGTCCTGTGTTTGGGATGGACTAGCCCCTGGTAGATGGGAACAGCAGGAGAACAAGATACAGTGGTCAGAAATGTTAACAGGAAGGTTATGATGGAATAAAAGGAAAATATCTTTACTCTGAAGGTAACTAAGCATTGGAACAGGTTCATGGGGAGGTTGTGGATTCTCTCTCGCTGGTTGTTTTTGAGATGAGCTCAAACAAAGCCCTGAGCAACCTGGTTAAGTTTGATGCTGTCCCTGTTTAAGCAGGAGGTTGGATCTCCCAAGAGCATTTTCAACCCTAATGATTAAAAGCCTCGAATTCAGAGTTACAACTGCATGCTTTCTTACACCATTAGATGCAGATCTGTTTTGCCTGGAAAGCTATCACTTTCTTTTCACAAATTGAAATGCAACTCTGACTCCTTTTATAAATTAACATCAGATTCCTTTCCTGTCTGTAGCTGCTCTGAAGAAGATAAGTCAAAGGAATTAATTTAACCATTATTTTTTTCCCCTCTGTATCATTATGTTGTTATGTTCATTATCTAATGAACACTTTCACACGACCTTCCTCATAAGTCTCCTGCAACTGGGTAACTTTTTCACTGTTCTTGTGGAGTGCCGGGAAGTCAGCACAGTAGCCGGAGCGGCAATTGCTCTGCTAACTCAGGGTAGTTCTCCGCAGGGTATAGAAAGTCAGGGGCAGGCTCTGATTCACTGCTTGAGTGAAGACCTGCTCGCAACAGAAGAATTGCACTGGTTTTGGAATGACCTATGTTACTGAGCAAAGAGCTGCTACGTTTCGCACCAGCTGATGATTGTGGGTTTTTCTTTCTGCCTCTTCAGCTCTTTGGCTGTGTTCCCAAATAAACAGAGCTGAGTAGCGGTGTCTATGCGCATGGATCACTGAGGCCGGGCATTTGTAACAGAAGATAAGAAATGGTCTATTTTTGGAAAAGAAAATTGCCTGCAAGTTTATCTCCTTCAATGTTTGAAAGCATTGAGGGAAAGCAAAGGGCCGCAGAGCTGGGCAGCGAATAAGCAATTGTTGAGTGGATGCCTCTGATCAAAGGAGATGCTGAGCAGGGAGGCACAGGTCCTGTGGAGGAGAGTGGGGCTGTAAAACATCTAGACAAGTGTTTTGCAAACAGGCAGATGTTTACAGTGAACTAATATATATTTGGAGTAGCACAGTGAAGTAGTCAAATCCAGGATAAACTGACCTAAAACGAAGTATAATATTTTGATTTTTACAAGTGGGAAAACTCTGGGAAAGAAATTAATCTTTCCTTTTAAAATAGATTTGGCATTTCTTTAACCAGCCTTCTACCTTCTTTTCTCCCTAACCAACCAATTAATAGTGCCAAATAGATGTCCAGTCACCAACATTTTTTTACTGTGAAAATTGCAATCTACATTCTTTTTTTTACATAACTTTTTCAGCAATTTCTTTTTGGTTTGTGTTTTTGGTTTTGTTTTTTTTTTTTTTTACAGTACACATCAGCAAGCTATAAGTCTTCCCTTATGAATTTGCTTTTATAAAGATTTAAGGTTTTTCTAAGACAAAGTTAGAGACCAGCTTTTCCTTAATGATCGTAGCTGCTTTCCTAGCTGATTTATACATGACTTCAGTTGAGTTACAAGAGATCTGACAACAAGAGATCTGAATAGTGAATCTTAAACCCCAGTGAAGTTATATGACTAATGCCACCTATATCTTAGTTATACTTTACACTGAACTTATTTATGGGCTTATTTTTATTCAGATCTTATTCATACAAAGAAGTGTTCAGAGAAGTGTTCAGAATTAAGTCACTCATGTGCATATGTATTTTCTTAAGAGTTATAGAATTATCGCAGCATCTGTTCTCTGCTCTTAGACGGGCGTTTTGGCCTACAAATAATGCCTGGACTTCCATGGGACACCTCCCTTCAAGTTTCCTAATTTAATCCATGCTGTTATGCTTTGTTTAGCAGAGAGCACTATGGTGCTGCACAACCAAAACGCCATTGAACGTGCACAGGATTGCGAGTGCATGGTTCTAGAACAGCAGATGCACTGTATAAGGATCTGTGGCCATATGTGTGCGTAAAGACGCATGGTTGTAATAGCCAGCCAGGCTGGCGGGAGAATAGTGCTAATGCCCTTCAGGTTGCTGCTAGCCAGTCTACGTTGCTGACTTGTATTAAGAATCCTTATAACAATTTTGGATCACAAATACGGATCGCAAGTCCGGCTGGCTGAAATGTAATCTTATCTGTAAAATGGGTTACAGTCTAAATAAGTCCAAAAAAAGCTTGGTAGACTTTCAGCTCAATGCACTAGCTTTTTGGGGAAAGCTTTCTTCATCATATATGTCTAATATGAAGGAGCTACTCTGACTTTTACTATTTCTGAGTAGATAGTACAGAATTCCGTTTTGTTTTCAGCCATGCATGCAGCTCCTGGGGAGGGATCATTATGCAGTGCTTGCTTAACTATTAAGCATATACACTTGAGCGCTTTTTTTGACCAAGTTTTTGATCCTAAAAAAACTATTTAAAATTTAATTGTGTGTAGTGAGCGGGATTAACTTCTAAATTCACCTACCTAATAACAGAGACCTGGGCAAGGGTTTTCAGGAGAAATGTGTTAGCTTCTTTCTGAGGAAAAAAAAATTCTTTTGAATAGTGGAAACGCACTTTAGGCATACTCAGTGCTTTTCAAAGCCTACCATTTGGATATTGACTGATATGGAAATTGTAATGTTATGTGAACTGGTATTATCTATTTCAGAGAACGTTATCTCGGTTGGTGTCTGGTGCTCATGGAATATGTTGTTTCTGTACCATATTTTGAAGTGTTGCTTTCATAGGAAGAGTGATAGTTTATCTGAATTACTCAAATATAAAACAAAGTACAAAATTGTTTTAAAATCTGAACCTGTAAAAAAACCCAAACAAACCAACAAAAAAAACCCCAAATAGCTGATTGTGATGCATAGCATTTTGTTAGGATATTGTGCTAAACTAGCAAGTATGAACCAAGTGTGGCTTCCCTCAGACATTCACTTCTATTACTGGCTGATGCAGTTGTCTCACATTTCATTAAATGTTGTCTGGTATCAGTTCATTGCTTTTATTTCATGAAGAGTGATTTAATATCTGGAACAGTGAGTTCTTAAAAATATTATGCACAAGAATTCCTCTGTTATTAATATAAGAAGCCATAGTTGTTTTCTTGTTGAGGAATGTGAAGTTGAAACATCTCCATTATATAATTGTTTCATAAAATAAGGGCAGGCCCTGCTATTTACTTGCCATTCAAACTCTAGTTAGACTGAAACATATTAAGTGTCAAGGCATTGAAATGACTTTGGCTTTCAGAAATCTTGCTGACTCTAACTGACAGCTAGACACAACACAGTGTATTACATACCACATTTCTTTATATACTCCTAACATGACCCCTTTAAGACAACAACTATTAGAACTATATTTAAAGCATCTGTATGCCAGGCTGCTAAGTACAAAGGAGCAGAAAACGCTGTATTTCAATTAAACGTACTACGATCTTACTCAAAATAAAATTATTACTCTAAAGCTCAATAGACATTGTCATAAAATTATGAACAAAATATTGCGTATCATAAACTGAAGTCCTAATTACAGTGGAAAGAATACCAGTGCTGTTTCATAGATGTACACTAACTCTGTCTTTACTCCAGACTGGCTCTAATTCAGAGCCATGTTGGTACAAAGTACTAATGGCACTAACAAGTCCTTATGAATGAGAGACATTGGCACGGACATAAAAATTTATGCTACTCCATGACCTGATGCTTAAAGGTTTTTTTGTTGTTTTTTTTTTTTTTTTTGACAGTGTTGGGGTTTTTTTCCATCATTGTTTCCAACCAAACATAACAAACATAATGAATGAACAGATATCATGCCGAAACATGGGGTCTTAGCTCCACAAATTCAAACCAGCATATGATGGTTGGGTGTCACATGAGATAACCACAGTTCTCACTGTGATTTGCTCTGAAGCCTTGAACAAGTCACAAACCTTGCACAGCTCCTGCTCTTAGTCTCTTCTAGATTAAAACTCTTGAGGAGGAGGGAAAGAAGGTTGTACGCTAAAACACTTCTTTATTGTCATTAGAAATTATAGGTATGTAATGTAAACAAGTTGCGTCTAAAAAATGCTGATTGAAAACAGTCTTGCTATCTTCTGGCAGCAGATGAGAGCAGTAATGAATTTAACTAGTTCGCATATACAGCTTGCTCTTAACCACAGCAGCTCATCACGTGCTGCAATAACCCAAGAACCGAGTAAAGATTTTCACATTTAGTTGTCCAGAGCTTCATGCTTCTGAGAGTATATGTTGCCAGCAGAACACATACTAATTAGTTTAGCACTCCTCGCAGTCACTGGGGTGTAAGCATACAAAGCCAGAGACGACATCTGTAGGCTGGACTCAGCCCCTGTAGCAGTTTAATCTGTTCCACAGTCTTCCCATGAATCTTCAAACCTGTGAATGGTCTGTGGTGGAGACTGCTGCAGAGATCCCTGAGTTAGCATCTCTCAAATGAGTAAATCCATAGGCAGCAAACTGATGAAGAGATGCCAGTATCAAGGAGCAACAATGCAGTAAATGTAATCTAAATATGAATACTAATATAACTTAATTATAGTTTCTGTTTTTCAAAAACTTCTCTGAATTTTGGTCATGAATTTTGGCCAGAATGCTAGATCGGGACTAGCTAATTTTAGGAACGCTGACGTGCATTTTTCTTCACCCCTTTTCCCCACAACCCATATCAACAGACTGAAAAGACAGTCTTGTTCCACAAACCCAGAGGCCTTTTAGGGTTCAGGCTTCTGTGCTGAAGGTATATCCATGAAAGGTAGGACATGGCCCAACAGAAATGACACTTTCAGGAGTTCTGCCTTTGGACAGGGGCTATACTGCAGCTTATCCTCATGTAACTGCCATGGAATAATTCTTCAGTAAAACAGCTTAAGAGGTACTTATCCTTGCAACTACCTAGTAAATCAGACTGCACAAGAGCAAACTGATTAGATGAATCACTGACTGTACAGATGCACTGGAATAGAATGTCATGTGATTTTGTTCTTAAAATAAGAGCACTTAAATGAACATGTGCAAACCTAAGTTCCTAAATAATAACCTCTGTTTCAGATGTGCAAGGCATCAGCTTTCCATGTGAATGCTTTTCAGATAGTGGATAGTTCTCGAAGTACTTGTTTCCTTAACTTGAGAGGACACTCGGGGTTCTCCTGCTGTGGGTTTCTAAGAGGCTTGCATCCTCTGAAACCCAGGCAAGCAGAGGACACAGTAACACGCTTGCCTGCTATTACCGAAGTGCTGGGCATCTCTGTGCCATACGCCACTGTACAGTCTCGTATACTGTAAAAGCCTGTCCTAAAGACATGGACACCTAAACCCCGAGTTGCAAAGGTAGTCCTAATTTTAGGTATATGAAATCAATGGTACTATTCGTGCAGGCGACCTAATCTGTAGGTATGATACTTGACTAAAGATTGGCCTGTAAGGTTTCTCAGACCAAGTGAATAAAGTTAATTGCTTTTTGTAGCTCACTCTCATTTCTAGATGCCTTGAATTAAGCATATCCTAATTAATCAGCTGCTTAAATCAGGGCTAGACTGATGTACAGCAATCTTTGAAGGCTCAGCAGTGAGGGCATTCTCTGTTGGAGAATCTGATCTCTATGGTATGCATAATGTAAAGATAAATAACCTAAAAATACAAAAAAGGAAACCAGGGCTTCTGCATTGTCTGGAGAAGATACCATGCCAGCTGGCTAAGAGGAGGAGCAAGAAAATGTTCCTTTTTTGGTTTAGTTAAAATAATTTATACCATATAACCTCATCGCATAGCTTCTGAAATTCTGATTAAATTTATTATTTTTTCCTTGAGCTAGGGGGAGATTTTGTGGGTGAGTGGAGTTTACTGGCTGGGTTGGTTGGTTTGTTTTTAACTGAATTACAAAGCACCACTTACCCAGGGATTTGGAAGAGCTGTTTTGCAGCTCCATTACCTGGGACCTCAATACGTATTATAGCTACTTGGCACACTCTCCAGCATATCAGAAGGAAAAGAGGAATAGATTTTGTTACAGGTGCATAAAAGCTAGCATAAGAGAGGTCAAGAAGGCAAGAGGGTATTTCAGTTGCAGATGGTAACCAAAAAGGCTGTTTGATATGCAGCAAGATGCTGGGCCGTGTGCTTGAACCCCATGGGTCACTATGCAAGTGTGTTCTTTTTGGTTGGTTTGTTGATGTTTGGGGTTTTTTTTTTAAAGTAAATATTTGGCAGAGTACCTGTAGTAATTAACGGTGGCCTGTGCTCAGAATTCATCTTTCATTTTGTCCAATAAACAAATATTTACTGCTTCATCAACACAGTTTTATTCCACGCAGGTGAAAATGTATGAACAACAATTCACTTCACAAACCCAAACCAGATGGGTGTAAGACATTACACTTTTCAATATGTGGTAATTTAGATGTTCTGCCTGGAAAAATTACTTTATTGAAACCAATCAGAGGAACAAAATAATGTTTCCACAGGCAACATTTGTGTGCTCTTAAAAGGCATAAATGACAATGATTGCTAGAGATTATTCTCTAAAATAAATGTGTAATCTGTTTGAAGATTTAAAACTCACCCCCATTACACTGAGTTATCTCAAGAACATACTTCTCAGAAGTTTCTCTTAAAATACCGATTTATGTTATTTTCAAAACCAACTCTTTTTATTTTGTTTTTGTGTAGAGGGGAAGAAAGAATAATGATACAGGTCTTGTAGTAGAAAAACTTTGCCTCCTAAAATATTACCAAACACATAATCTTGAATATATTAAATGAGCGTAGATAGACTTAGTGTATCTTAAATAAGCTATTATTTCATAGTAATTTTCTTAGTCTCTGCCCTAGTTGTCATTACTTCAGGTACTTGCTTTTCCAGGTGCTTCCAAATAGAATGGTTAGAGAACCTTGTTATGTTCTATAAATGTGATAACTTGTTTTTCCCAAACACAAGGGGAGCGCATATGTGTATTCACACACACACAGAGTGTCTGTCTCTGTCAAAACAGCTAGTTGATACGAGCCTTTTTGGTTTGGGGGTGAGGTTGGTTTTGTATTTTGAACACAGTTTGTCATTACACTAAATTCAAATTAAAAGAAAAATGATACCTGAAGACAGACAGGTTGGATTTATAATCTGATGTTCTGTGTTGCCTTTTTGGCCTCCTTTTACCCTCACTTGCTGCACAGCCAAGCCAGGTCAACTATTTTAAAGAGGCAATGTGAAATAGTATAATCTATGATTGGAATGAAGATGCCTGCTTTCTTCTAAAAGGTGCTTAATAGGTTATCTCTTCAGCATATTTTCTCCTTAATATATTGCATATAATTTTCATTTTAAATACACAATTCTTTGGAGGTTTTCAAGACTGTTCAAGCCAGAGCCTTGAGCAACCCAGTCTAAATTCAGTGTTTGACCCAGCTATGAGTGGGATTCTGGACTAGCTAACCTCCCAAGATCCCTTCCAACTTTGATGATTCTGTGACTTTGTTTTCTGTGGTTTAGGATGAGATATAGCTGATAAATTGTGCAGTATCTTACAGATGTCTAACCATTACTTTTGCATTTTAAAGAGCTGCCAACTAAACCTAAGTCTTATGAAGGTCTGGTGTTTGGGATGCACATTCCCATTTATTAAAACTTTGGTGGATATGAAAATTAAATTTATGAGACAGCAGATGTAGAATGGTTCAGGTATTCTTGGTTTATTCCCTAGCTGTGCTATAAACACTGTGTGTCATATCCAGTGAATCACTCAGCTTCTCTGTGCCTCACTTGTATTTCTGTTGAAGGTTAATAATGATACTTTTCTCCTCTTTATTTTGATTTGGATTACTCTTTTTCAGGACTAGGTCTGTCTCTGTACTTTCTTGACTGGGGGGGGGAGCACTTTTTAATGTGATTCTCTGTTAATTGTGCTGGGGGATTGCCAGAAGCCACTGTCACTGCTGTGCTTGGAGTGGTTCAGGCAGGAGTTTGGCTGGAACATCCTGTTCAAAAGTGATCCTGTTTGAGCAAAAAAGGCACTTTTGGTTAGCTGTTCTTCCAAAATAGGCTAAACCTTCTTTTTTTTCTTTTTTTCTCCTCTGAATGTCGGGTGTTCTTCCAAAATAGGCTAAACCTTCTTTTTTTTTTTTTGTTTTTCTTTTTTTCTCCTCTGAATGTCGGGCATATTATTGAGACTTTGCTTCCTTTTTTTTTTTTTTTCCCCCATGCCTCTGGGATGGCAAAAGTCTAGTTTTGAGTTTGTAGAGACAGAAGTGTGTTCAGAGATCAAATTCTGTCTTTACCACTTTGAAGGCTTTCCATAGACCTGAGGGTAAAATGGAGATGGAGAAGGCAGGAAAATGACACTACTTAAATTCATACCTTTCTAAATAGGCTTGGGCTGAAAAGAGTTATTTTTTTGTGTTCTTTCCGTTCTCTTCATAGTCCTGTAGTGTTACCAGTCAATGAGGCCAAGGAGCTGTGATGATACAGAGATTTATTCAAGATGTTTTTTCCCCAGTAAATATCTAACTAAAGTTGTGTCTAGTGGAATAAAATTTTCTGTATCTGTAGCAGTATCTATATAAATGTTTGCCTTCTCTAGTTAAATAAAAACAAGCCTAGCATGTTAACTACTATCAACTGTCAAGTGTTTTATAAACATTGCTTGAATATGAAAGTTTAGATCAGAGCAAATAAACCCAGAGAATGTTCTGTGACAAACAGTGGATCTCAAAATGTTCCATATCGCTAGAAAGATTTAAGATCATTAACTACCGTGCAGAAGCTTTTAACATGTTTAGTGTTGGGATTGAAAATAATGAAGTAGCTTTTTGCTGGTTTTTTTTTTCTATTACCTCTAAGTGAAGTTGTAGAAATCTTACCTAAGCAACTGATGTGTTTGTAAGCAAGCAAGCCAGAGTGCATGTATGTAACCATATGCATGCATACATGCTTGTGACTGAAATTTTATTAAAAACCAAGTGAATGATAATCTTATCAGATTTACAACTCTATCAAGCACAAATCCTGCAAATGACTGTCAGAAGTCCCAACTGACGGCACCTGCATGGCTCCGTAAACAATCAGACATAGATAGGAGCACCCAACAATCTAAATTTTTTGCGCTGCTGCAAACAACCAACACACATTAGCTCTAGCATCTGTTCTAGTGAAACTACTGTGCAACAGTGTTTGTGTATGTATGGATTTATGTATACCACAATTATGTGAGAAGGAGACTCAATAACAAATTTAAACAGATGAAGTATAACTTGCAAAATATGGCATCTCCAGTTCAGAGTGGAATTGGAAAGTGTGTCTGTGTCTGTCAACAAGTCCAGATGAAAGCAGCATGGACGTACTGAAATTAAAGACTGAGAAGTGGGGGAAGATTATAAATTCTTTTATGGGTCTGCAGGAAAAAATAAGGATGGTGGTGTTTTTTGTTATTAATTGATATGTCATAATTATGAATATGGTACTAAAAGCTTCGATGTTTGAAATGACTGCGTATGTAATTATTCAATTATAAATCCTTTATTAAAGGCCATCTGTAAGCACAACTTGAATAGTAATAAGAGGGGAAGACTACCTAAGTAGTCCTCTACAGTTTGTGAACCTCAGTGTTGTGGTTGTTTCCTAAAACTGGAGAGACAAATTTCCTAGGAGTAAATCTTTATTTCCTGCCTTTTGTGGGGTACTTTGCATAGCTCTGGCACTGGACAAATAAGATCAAATACAGCTCACAGCAATATGGAGAATATTAACATCTACAGTGTGAGATTTCTTACTGTTCTTGGTTTTAGGGTGGATTCTGTCCTGGATTTTGCTATGCCCTGATTTTTAGGATGGTTCAGAATGCTAAGCCCTCAACCCTTGAAAGCTCTCGCTATGTATAATGTGTCCCAGATACAAAAACTGATAAAATTACTGATCTTCAGATTTCTACTTGGCATTCCGAGGAACGTTCAAAGTACACAGCTTTTGAAATAATGCCGTAGTCTGAATTGCTTCCTGATTTGGTCCCAGTTTATTCATCTGTCTAATTCTGTGAAGAGATGGGAGGGTCCTATGCTACATACATTATGCCTCCAGTGCTGAAGAGGGAGGAAAGAGAATAGCAAAGAGATGGTTGTTGGAGTTGTAAGCCATGCGGGGGTGGACAGAGGGTGGTGCTTCAGTTCTTAATTAAAACTCATTAAAAATTAAGCTTCACCCAGAGAGAGAGAGAGAGAGAGAGAGAGAGAGAGATGTGAAGTGATGAGTCCTTTCTGAGTCTTAAAATAGGGCAGCAAAAACTTGCACACAAAAGCAAATCTTTGTACGACTGAAGTTCAGATTTTTTCAAAATGTCATGAACATGGCTGCAGCTGTTAGAAGGCTGAATTTCAGCCAAAATTTTAAAAATGTAGAAGCTTTCAGCTGTTTGCCTGGTTGGTTGCTCTTCTCAGAAAACTTGCATCTGCTTGATAATGTCATGGTGAAGCATGAGCCTAGGAAAATCTGCAGAAGTTGTTAGATTGCATTGCTGCATGCAGAAGGCCACTGCAGGTTCTGAACCGGACAGTGCTGTATGAAGTCAGATTTCTTAGGCCCACAGTCTCACGATGCATGTGCAGTTGTGTTGGCATGGACAAATACAGCATCAGTGATCTGGTTATTTTCTGAATCAATTGTTGGCAACGCTAATTGGCCATGTTAAGTTAATTATTGATGCAAAGATTTTTAAAAAGTTTCTTGGAACAACGTAAATATTAGCAATACTCGGATATTGATCTAAGTAGCCATGGTGTATGCAACATGGACAGACAGGTCTGTGGGCTTTTCTGATACCTGCTGAGACTTTGTGAAGCCAGAGAGGATATCTGAAAATCCTAATTTTCTTCCATACTGGCTTTTGGTGATTCTTTAGATTTTTAATCTTTAAATAGTCATTTCAGGTGAGGTTTAGAACTTGGTACTCAAAAGCCACTTCCTTCTGATTTTGAACTTCGATAAACCACTAAAATGCGTAGAGATTTTTTCAGTAATATCCATATCTCATGTGTACTCATAGATAAATCTACTAGCCTCATGATTAAGTGCATGGCAGGGTGTACCGCTCCTCTTGTGTTTGATGCTGAATTGCAGCAGCTCGTCTGCATTGACTGGATTTGCAGATGCTGATGTGCTCTGTGTCTTGCTTTGCTATCAAGTTGCCACCTCAAACAAATTCTACACGTAGTGTGCACAAGTGGGAAAGTTGGATAATGAAGACTCAGGATGATCACTTTGTCTTTGAAGTCCTTGTCATGTAGTAGAAGAGAATTAGCTAGCAGAAACTATCGTCTTGGATGTTTGACAGTACTAAGGCAATAGCAGAAGAAAATACATAAATCTACTGAATAACCATGAAACATAAACTGGAGAAAATAGAAAGAAAATAGAGTAGCTGGCAAATGGAGAGATACAAGCTGCCAAAAGGGATGTGAAACATTAATTCCACCATCTCAGGATTGATTTTTTTTTTTCTTAAAAAAAATAATATTTATTTTTAGAGCCACCAGATGCCAGCCACGTTGCTTATGCAAACTAGATAATCTGAAAATTGTTCTAGCTTGTTCTGTCTTACTCCAACTTCCAGTGCTCTGCAGAGGCTGTTGCAGCAAAAATGAGATCAGCTTGGAAGAAAGAAATTCTGACTATCCTTCCCCTAGATGTGGATATGTGTGTGTCTTACATATGCCAGTGGCTGTTCGAGGAGGCTGGCATGGGATCTGTTTAAACAACTTTTGCACTAACGAAGCTTTTTCCTATGCAAAAAAGATGGCTAATTCAATCCAACACATTATCGAAGCCAAAGATTTTCACTTGCCTACATGCCAGAGAACTTCTGATTGTGTACTTTGATTCCCCATACCCCCAAGTTTTCCAAGCTTTTGCTCAGGTTTTAATTAGGTCCAAACCATCACGTCTGCTGCTTCTGACTGTATTTGGTCTAAATTTACTGTTGGCAAAAAAGAAACTGAACACCAAGGCAAATGCAAAAATAACTCCTTAAGAAAAAAAAAAAGTCAGTAAAATCCCAGATTCAAAATGAACCACCTTCATCTGCTTTAAACTGGAGTATAAATGGAGCTTCAACTGATTTATGAAATTATATTTGTGTATAGATATAAATGGATAAAATCTGTAAATAAATACTGAATTCCTAAATATGTACCTGTTATTTAAAAACTTAATGTAGTCCACTATTTAATGATTTATACTTCTGCAGTCTTGAGGTAATCCAAGTTACATCTCTGCTATGTAAAAGGTAGTCTTTACATAGAGATGTTAGGTGGGAGGGTTTTTTGTAATTCTCAGTGTTTCTTTCCTGAAGAGACCTGCTATCTGTTTGTGTGAGCACGTTTTCTTTGGGCATTGTGAATTTTCACTGGGTTTTGTTTGTTAGGCTTCTTCCTCACTTTCCTCCTCCTTCCTCCTATTTTACGTTGCTTTTAAAACCTGCTGTCCTATGTCATATAAATGTGGGTAAATGATGCATTAGCATC
>NW_009260182.1:397670-467504 GCF_000687185.1 Egretta garzetta | reverse complement strand
TCCTGTTATCCTTGGTCAGAACTTGCATAAATAAAGCAGTCTTTGCCTTGGGAAGATTTACATAGGAGACCAGTAGGGTTTGTAAAGGAAATGATCTTCATGTTTCCTTGGGAATGGTGGAGAAGCAAATGCATCTTGGTTAGGGCAGGCATTTGTCTCTTGTCTCTCCCAGTTGAGCACTAAACTTGAACCTGTATGAGCTAGGTGATGTATTGGTGTAAAGAATCACTGTGCGAATCCGCTTTCCCTGATATTTAAAGCCTCAAATGTTTAAGTGTTTCTGTGTGTGACTTGGGCAATGTTACATAATTCTTATTTAAAAAACAACATGGCTGGGAAAACAAAGTCCAAAATTAATCATTCATTGGAAGAGGAGGAAGAGAAATGCTGTAATGAGCAAGTATTTGTGTCTGGACTTGTTTCCACAAATTTGAAATGGGATGCTGTTAGAGGAATTGAGTAGCATTAGGGTTCATCTTCTGTGAACTTCTGACACTGATTACTGAAGCATTTTGGAAACAGCTTATTTGATTTATCAGCTGAATTATTTTTTTTTCTTGGCCTTTTCCACACTTCCAAGAGTAGCAGTTGTGCTCTCCAGAGTGGGGATATTACTAGGATTTTTGCTACTGCCGCCAAGTATCTTCTGGCACAAAATCGCTGTCTGAGTCAGCGTTGTAATATGACAAATTCAGAGACAGCTGCAGCAATGATATGTTGGCTGCCTATTGGGCAGCTTCCGAGTAGACAATAAATCCCTTACTAGTTATAAAATGTCATTAAAAATGGCCTATCACAATAGATGATTGTGAAATACTGTGCTTATTTTTCTGGTTTAGCAGGTTGAAAGATGTAGAAGTGATGTAAGTTAGAACAGTTATTCAGTTGTGGCTATGTATGTTGCTATGTATTAGCATTAAAGAGGAATTAGAAACCATCAAAAAAGGATGATGCACTTTTTCTGTTATCTTTTATTACTCAGCTGTTAATTGCTCATATTTCAGCGATCACAGCTGTTGCTTCTATATGTGTTTTTCTCTGACGTGGTGGCACTAGAGTAGTGAATACAATGCATTTTCCAGTGGAGAGACTGTAAAATGGCATTAGGCTACCACTGGAGGTGTTCGGTCTTGCATTTCCAGAACTGGACTTCTGTTGCTATTGTCCTGTAGTTCTCTGAGCATTATTAATGCTGCAGTTTGTAAGTTAAGCTACTAATTTAATTGGCTTTTTCTTTACTGTACTAATATCTTCAGTCAACCAGAGCCTGCAGTCCTACTCTTTATGTCTAATTATGTTCCATTTCTGTGCCCCAGCCTACATTTAATTTGCACAGAAGTGGAAATAAAGTTGTCAGTGCTATCTTGCAACTGCTCTCCTCCCCCTTACTTTAGCTATATCAGATGCCAACAGTGCTGATTTGTTGAACCTCAAGCTGTTTTGTTTAGCAGTGGAAAGCTGACTGCTTTGCAGCTATCAAACTGATACAGTGAGACACAAAGTGCTTGTGATATTGCCCAAATTTCTCATGGGTAAAGGTAGGATATATGATTTCAATTGCAATTGTATACTGAATTAATCTGAGTAATAAAACAAGGATGCAACTTCAATATGTGAAGTCTCATGTTCTCTACTAGCTAACACTGGTAGATGCCTAGGTTAACATGTATTTGATGCAGGAGTGTAGGAAAGCCGAGGAGTACTTGTGTTTTCTGCTTCAAGGCTAGTTTCTTGCGAAGGCAGTTTTACTGAAAGATGCTTGCTACAATTGTGCTTAGTCTGTACTATCTAAACCAATTAATTGCAGAGTGGAGAGAACTGAAGGGTGAGACTGCATCTTAGTGCTTCTCAGAGCTATAAGAGAAGCTGCTACAGATGTTTCATTCCTCTTCTTTCCTAATATGAAACAGGGAAAAATAGTGAATTTTGTAAAATACCGCAACAGTGCCACTTTCTTGATGCTATTTTAACATTGACTTTACCCTTCCTGACATGCAAATAGTGGTCACTTTGTTCTGTCATGCTACTTTCATTGTAACTTAAGTGTGAACGAAAATTGAGGTTTCTGTATCACTGGAATTTATACTGCTAGAAGCCAACATTGCAGACCTTGTGTTTTCTGAGTTTGTGTAACATTGGAGGGGAAAACTGCCTGTATCACTTATTTTCCCTCAATTACACTGCTTTATCAGGTACATGAAATTAGAATTGGTTTTTTAAGCTTTCATTTAAAAAAATACATACCATTTTTCCTTAAAAAATTAAAAAAGGGGGGGGGGGAGGCAAAGCATAGGACCTACAAAATTTATTTAATCCTTAATCAACAGAAAATTAATCCCAATGTTTTTAAGAACTTTAAAATTCTAATTAGTATTATTTTTCAGGGATATTTTTTTCTTCATGATCTTCAGTGGAGTTAAATGATTACTGGAATGCTTTCACAAATATTTCATTTAAGAGTGCATTGTAAATGCTGACTGGGTTGTCTGAAACCAAAAAATCATAACTTGTACCAAAACAAGCAGATGATACTGTAAGAAGCTGAGGGAGAGTATATTTACTGCAGAGCACTATGCTTGCCTGCAATAATACCAATGTTGCTCAAAGCTGATTAAGGATGAAAGATACGATGCCCAGAAATAACCACAAACTCAAAATGCTCTGGCAGCTAGAATTGGTAGTGACATGCAATGCCACCAGTAAATCAGGGTGCCGTGCCCTTATACCATGGGAGCCTGGAAGTAAAATACAGCTCATGATAATCAAAACTCTGTGGCAGTTGATTTTTTTTTTTTTTTTTTTTTTTTTTTTTTTTTTGTCTATAAGTACATATACAATGTTATCATCTCTGTGTATGTAATAAGTAAGGAATTACTAGAAAAGGAGTAGGTGATTGCATGTTAGCATTTTTTTTTTAAGAAACTGAATAAATGCAGACTCCAAGGCTTGAGTGCTTTGTGTGCTTCTGGTGCTTAGGTCTCAGAAGGAGCTAGTAGAAATTGAAAGATGCAGAGGATGATGACTTACTAGTTTACTAGTTTGTTGTCACTGTTGAAAGATTGAATTAAATTTGCTCTCAGTGATCGTGGCAGGATATAGCTGCCATAGAGATTACTAAATGCAGTAGGCAAATAAGTTAGACTTCCTTTTGGTAGCTAGCTTTTGTATTAATTGAGTTTCTGATGCTTTATAATCTTCTCAGTAGCATTTCTATAAAAGAGCCGTGTGCATGTTTCTCTTGCCTGCCAGTCAGCTGTGCTGTAAACCACCTGCACTCTAGGAGGAAAATATATATTAACTTTTAATGTAACATCAAAATTAATTAATTAAATGCACTGCAACAGGAAATGCAGATTTTAACTAATAATTACATCTCATGAAACTTGCTAATCAAGCACTGAGTCGATAAGATGAGAGATCTGTGCTATTTACTCAGGGTGAGTATGCTGACAGTATATAAAATTAGAACTATAGACCACATTGGATGTAGAGAGCATTCTTCCAAATGCAACTTTACAGAGCACTGTGGCTTGTGGAAACTGAAGTGAAAAGCAGGAGTCCTGACTGAATATTGTTCGTAGTGGCCATGGTCCCAGAGAGATTTTAGTGTGCATTATACGGTGTCTCTACAAAAGCATCTTTCCTTATAGTTGCAAACTCCCTTGTCATGTTTTCCCTTTGCTCCTTTGTTCATAGTTAGCAAGACTGTATGTGTATTGGTTTATTGCACTAAGGCTGTGTATCCTCTAATAGTAAGAGGCCAAGCCAAGAAGTTTTAACTGTTTTAAACTCCTTTTGTACCAATGCAATAGTCTCAATTGCAGAGAATTTGGCGTAAAAATCTGTCTCAGTTATTAGGCAATGACCTAGGTATGAATCACAGATACTGACTAGAGGGAGATGCAACTAAACCCGATTTTGATGTGAGTCAAAGGCCAAGGATTTATGAAATAGAATAAGATCATGTTTATATTAATCTCTGAAATATTACAAAGTAATTGTATAGATGTTGTGATACTAGATATGATACCCTTGACATCTCTAGTCAAGCTCAGAGCTAACCCAGGTTCTGTTGACTGAGCTCTAGTTTCTGAAGCTGTAGTAGCCCACATGAGAACCTCATTATCCGGCTCTTCCTTACCACAGTTCACTGACACTTTTCTATGTTGAAGCACTGTGGATTTAAATTATAAAGTTTTATACAATTTACCTAATGACTTGCATTAGAAAATGCTAGCCTAGAGAGTTGAGCAGTTTATTGTTGTGTGCTGGTAATAAGGTCAAGGGGATTTGCAGCACGTGCACTTCTTACAATGCCACATCAGAAGCAGATGAAAAAGTGTTCTCTTTACCTGAGAAAAGAGAACAAGAGAAATCTGGTGGGTTAAGCCGTACATAGGAACAGAGCAGAAAGAATGAAGGAACTGTTGCAAAGACATTTTACCTTCTCATGCCTGTCCCCTTTCTGTTCACGAAGACTGAATTAAAAGAATTGAGGTGAAAAAATGAGATTAAAAAAATAAAATGTAGGATATATGTGTTTCTTTATGAAAGGAAATGCTGAGAGTAATGTTAATGCTTCATAGCCTGACTTGGCATGTCCGCACCACAAGGATGTCAAAATGATAAATGCAATAGTGAATAAATTTTAGATTGCATGCCTTGGAAATACGCACCAGCTTAGTGTTAAAATTGCATTTCTTGTTTTCTTTGTTTCTATTCAGTGCATTATTTGACCTATTTCAGTTCCTCGGGGAAAGTGCATTACACTGCCAGTCAAACAAACTACTCATAGCCTCTTTATAATTAATATTATTACATTGCAATGTGTTTCCCTATATGACTAGTATAATCCCTTTATTCCACTAGGTATCTATTTTTTAGCCTACAGTACTTTGTCAGTGACTGCAAAAAGTGATTTATTAAATGCTGCAAACATAGTACTGGATAATTCTTGGAAAACTTTAAGGAAACTGTAAATGATCCAGAAGAACTATAAACCATAGAAGCATAGAACAGCCCAGGCTGAAAAGGGACCTCAAAAGATCATCTCATCTAACCTTTCATGGAAAAGGGAGCCTACATGAGATTATCTAGCAGCCTGTCCAGTTGTATCTTGAAAACCTCCAGTGGTGGGGACTCCAACCACATCTCTGGGGAGGTTGTTCTGGTGATACAGTTTTGTTTTGTTTTGTTTTTTTAAACTAAAAATTTCCTTTTTTTTTATACCAAGGTGTAACCTCTCCCACTGCTCCATTTACCTGTTGCCCCTTCTCTTCTTCATGTGGATCCTTGTGAAGACAGAGCCCCTGTACTCTTTGTAGCTGCCCACTGGAAAACTGTGATAAGTTCCCCCTGAGCCTTCTTTTTCCAGGGAGAAAAGACTCAGCTCCTTCAGCCTTTCTCCATAGGGCACATTCTCCAGCCTTTGATCATCTTCATGGCCTCTCATCTGGACCCATCTCCAGTCTGTCCGCATCTTTTTTGAATTGTGGGGACCAGAACTGGTGGACACAATATTCCAGGTGCAACCTGGCAAGCACTGAGTAGAGTGGGATGGATGATCACATCTCTACCTTCGCTAGTAATGCCCCTGTGGGTGCAGCCCAGGATCTGATTTGCCTTCATTGCTGCAGCAACGCGCCACCAACTTATCTTCAGTTTGTTGTCCACCAGGAGCCCCAGATTCCTTTCAACAAGGCTGCTCCCAGCCACGCGCATCCGGGCCTGTACCGGGCTCTTGGGTTGCGGCATCCTGGGTGCAGGACTCTGCACTTGTCTTTGTTAAGCATCATACAGGTCTTGCTCACCCACTCTTCCAGCCTGTCCAGGTCGGTCTGTAAGATGGCTCACCCTTCTGACGTGTCTACCTCACCACCCGGTTTAGTGTCATTCAGTCCCACCGCCCAGATCATTTATGATGTTGAGCAGTGTGGGGCCTAGCATCGACGCCTGGGGGACCCCACTTGTGAGAGGCTGCCAGCCTGAGTTAGAGCCGCTGATCACCACCCCTGGAGCACGGCCTGTCAGTGGCTTCCAGACGGTCTGTGTCCAGCCAGCTTGTCCAGGAGGTGCGAAACAGTGTCCAATACTTTGATGAAGTCCAGATAAATGGTACCCACTAATCTCCCCTTGCTGACTGAACGTGTTACTTTGTTATACAAGAAAGGATCAGGTTATCAGGCATGATCTGCCCTTGGTAAACTTGTGCTGGCTTTTCCCAGTCACCTGCTTCATGTTTTGGTTTGCGATAGCTCCTAGGAGGCCTGGCCCCATTACTCTCCCAGGGACTGAAGTAAGGCTTGTGGGCCCGTGTTCTCCTGGGCCCTCTTCTGGGCCCTTCTTGTAGCTGGGTACAACATGTACCCTCTCCGGGTCGTCAGACACATCCCCTGATCACCAGGACGCTTCAAAGATTGTAGACAGTGGCCTTGCAACAATGTCAGCCACTTCTCTTAACACCCTGGCCCATACGTTTGTGTGGGTTGAGGCCTTGCGAGAGGCTGCGGGCCAGCCCTTCCTCCATGGCTGGTGGGTCGACACACACATCATCGCACCTACTTGATCCCATGGCCCGGGGTCCAGCTGCACCAGTAAAGATGGAGGCAAAGAAGGTATGGGGAACCTTGTCGGCATTGGTAGTGACCGGTTTCCCTGCCCTGTTTAGCCATGGGGCTGTGTTTTCCCTGTGCTTCTGCTTAGAATAGAGATTTCTAAAATCACACAATGCTTTGTTTCTAGAGGAACTTTCCTATAACTATAGTGTATATAAAGATGTGCAAATACAGATTATTACAGATCTGTGATTGAAAAGGTGTTGGTGCTCAGTGAGGACACTGCCATTAATGACGAGGCCTCCATTTTCAGTTTTAGCACTTCTTTCCTTTAGCAATAGCTGGGAAGGCTAGAGGCCCCTACATCTACTAAAGAGCAATATTTGCCTTTTTGCACTCTTGTGTATGCATTGTGTTGCTGATTTACATAGACAAAACTCAAGCTTTTGGAAAAAATAGCCAGTTCTTCCAGGATTTTTTTTTAGGAATGCCCAGGTCTTCAGAGCTGAAAGCTGTGCAAGTTGTTTGTGAAAAAGGATGAGTCATATTCTTATGTTCATAAGAGAAAAACAAACATGTTTGCTCTGAACTGCTTGTTGTGGTTAACAGTCTGAGCAGATTTACATTGGTGCCACTTGTAATTTCTTAGTAAAATCAGTCATTTCTCAGCAATGTCTGGATAAGTTATACATAACTTTCTAAATGTTTAAAAATAATCTCTACATAAAATTGGGCTTTGCAATGAAGATTACTAAAAGCGTCACAGCAATGAATGTCTTTGTATTATAGCATAATGTCTATTCCTTATATTTTGCTTAGCACTTTTATTTTCTGTTTTAACCTTTGTATTTTGTGAATGTTTAGAAGGAATAATTTATTAAGTCTTTAAAATACAAAGGTGAGTAATTGAATTCTTATCACACTTTAAGGAATTTGCAGATGGTCCTAATGAGCTGTAAATCACAAAATACTTCTTCCCAGAAGAATTTTCTTACAAGACAGTTATTCTTAGGAATGGAAGATTGCTTCAGGGTTGATAATGTTTGCTCTATTGCTATTGAATGCTAACTAATTGTAATTTTCCATTACTTCACAACAATACAGCCTACCTAGCTGCTATCTGTGATATGATTACTGTGTAAGGACAAAAAGTATTGGAGAGGCTTGAGCAGTCAAAAGAAGAGTCATTCATACAAGTGAATGTCTGCTCAAGCATTCATCAATATTAGTTTAACAGATTTTTGAAAGCGCAATTCACACTATGCCCATTGCTGATAACAGTATAGCATCTTTTTATACTAAGCAATAAAACCCCTTTTGCTCTTCTCAGAAGTGATTTAGGGATATCTGCAATCTTAAATGTTATATCTAATTTTCTTATCGTTTTGGAAGGTTCTTTTAGGGTATTAAAGTCAGAAAGAATAAAGTGACAAAACAGTTCCCATCCTTTATTTGGCTTATATTGAACTAATTTCTACTAAGAAACTCTTAAGTGTTTCATACACCAGTGAAACTATTTTAGTTGTGTAGCTTTCAGTTTGGTTTGTGTTGTGTTTTTTTTTTTTTTTTTTTATCAGCTCCAGAGTTTTGCCTTACCTCTCTGAGTGTGACGTAAGGAGGCAAAAAAACCTTGTGAATGAGAGTGACTATGCAGTGCAACAGGTGGCTATAAGAGGTCACAGAATCTAACTATCCTTGGTGATTTTAAATCATCTGGACTGACTACAGCATCCTGATCTTAAAGTTAACTGTACTTTGAGCAGGAGGTCTGGTGAGAATATCTCCCAATTTAAATTATTTATTTTTTTTTGAACAATATGTGGGAAGCTGCTTGGTTTGCAGAAAAATCAGAAGTCATTAATTTTTACTTTTTAAAAAATTTTTTTTTTTCTTCTATAAAACTCTGAAGTGGCGGTTACGTGCCTTAGAGTTAGTTGAAGGTTTCTCAGCTGCGGGGGCATAATTTGATTTAGTGATAGCGGCAGCAGAGCAAGTGCTAGGTGGCAGGACACAGGGGATGATAAAGGTCAGATCAGCTAAGGTCCATGAGCTGAGACAGTTGGTGTTTGGGATTTTTCTACTAGGTATTTGAGCTGTCGCAGACTTTTATGCATGCACCTTGTCTTTCCCGAGTGAAGGAAGAGTGAAGCAGGCTGGGAAAAGAGCACCAGAACAGGGTGCTCACCTCCCTCCTGAGACCCACGTACTCTCACTCCTCTCTCTGGCTGCTGTTGTGCAGGTTTTTGTTCCACACACACACACACACACCCTCCCCTTAACTATGTTATCCCACCGGTGCTACCACCATCCCTGATGGGCTTGGCCTTGGCCAGTGGCAGATCTGTCTTGGAGCTGGCTGGCGGGGGCTCTATCGTACATGGGGGAAGCTTCTGGCAGCTTCTCACAGAAGCCACTCCCGCAGCCCTCCACCCCCTACCAAAACCTTGCCACACATGCCCAGTAGATCTGGATTAGTGATTGGAGTTTGTAGAATGAACTGCTGAAGGTTTATTGCTTGGTTATGATGAGACGTATAAAGGATAAAGTAACTGGATTGTTGATTCTGATGGGAATCAAGCGATGTGGAACAATACAGAGCTATACATGTGGTCTGCTGGAATTAGGCTACGATTCATTCCAGCATTGTTACCTCTGAGCTGTAGTGCAGGTGGATGCAGGAGGAACTACCTGTACATGTCAGCATAGACGTCAAGATCCAAGCTTTCCATCATTATCTTTCTCTCCCCTGGTGCTTTCACCTGAACACTTACACCCACGCTGTACTTTATAGGCAGGAGGAGAGAGAAAACAGCTGTGATCTAAGAAAGAAAAAGATTAGGAGGACTGTTAATTGGGGTGTTTTACTACATGTAATAATATACTCCTCTGTAGCAATATTGAATTATTTAAGTCATCACACTTCTCTTTTGTATTTCCTTCTTCTCTGTTTCCTCCTATTTCCTTTTCTTTATATTTCCAAATATATCAGATTCGAAAGTGCAAAGTTCTGAAACTCTTTAACTTATGTACAAGGAACTCAAACCAAATCCAGTTAAAGACGCAGTCCTCCCCAGGCAATGAGATTTGAATCCTCCTGAGATCACTTGAAGCTGAGCATGAAAAATAAAAGGAAATTATTTTGATTTGTTTAAGGCAGCTTTATTTTTATTACTATTCTTGATAAATAATGATTCATCATTGCTCCAAAGGAGCATTTTCTTCAGTAGCCAAACTGAGCCAGAAATGTTTCATCACAAACTTCTTGATGTGCTCCACTCTAGGTACACTAGGTTTTGTTTGTTTGGTTGTTTTTTTTCATTGCAGAGTGCTGGTGGTTGCAGACATCACAGATGTGTAGTGTGTTATGCTTGTTTGCTTCTAGCATCTTTTAACCTATGCAGAATTGTTGTGTCCCGTCCCGTCCCCCCCAAGTTTTGATTGCACCCCAGAAGTGATTTTGTGTTTGTGTTTTTGTTAGTTTTATTTATTTATTTATTTACTATTTTGCTGCAAATTCACTTGCTTTAACTGTATTTTAGTTTCTCCATCTATTGGAGACTATTTCCTAGAGCTATTTCCACGTTCCCCAAAGGGTGTCCCCTTTTGGGGCAAAGGTGCTATCCAATCTCAAGGGCTTTTGGTGGCTCCGGTAATATCGGTATACTGGGACGGGAGGGACTGGTAGGTATCAAGGGAGAGAGAAGCCCTGATGGGGGTGGCATGATCTTGAGTGTGCTGCTTTTTCACTGAATTCATCTGTGAATTTCTTTCAGATCAATTAATGAGAAGTTCTACCAAAGGATACCTGAATACGTGACTGATTGGCAAAAGCACTCTGCACCTAGAGTGCCCATCACAACTGTCATGACTCAATTTTCAAAATAGCTCTTCACATTGAATGCTAAAACCTTTTAGAGTTTTAGACACTCTTGTTTCTTCAGCTCCTAGATGATGAACTTCTGAAAAACCCCAGCCTTTTGTGTCTTACGGGAGTTGTCTCCCATTTGTTCAGCTTTCACTGATTTCTGTTTGAGCTGTATGGGAGAATGCAGCCTCCGGTGTCCAATTCTGCACATATATGGATGAATTTCATTGGTATTCAGGGTTCAGTACTTAAGTTCTGACAGATGTGATCAGATAACACATTCTGAAGTGACGCTAGCTTTATTTACTTTTCTGCTTCTGAGTTTCAGTTGCAAGATACCATTAGGTGAGCATTTTTTTGCATATTGTTTTTAGAAATAGTGGCTGCTTGGTTTGGTTCTTTTAAGTTATGAAAGCAAAGACATACTTTAATATGTAAAAGTTTTGCAGCAAGCAAGCAGTTCTCTAATAGCACGGGAGATTTTGCTAATAATGCACTAGTAGCTTGAAAATCCTTTAATATATCTTTTCAAGATATGAATTAGTACTTGTGATTTCAAACTGATGAAGCATTTGGAAAATGCGAACAACATTTATTTCTGGAACAAGGTCACACTTCAAGAATTAATTTTGGAGTCACTGTCAGGGAGCGTGTGCTGATTTTTGGAGAGATGACTGTCTCTACATTATTTTACGTTTCTGGAGCCTGAGCTGTTGTTTCTATGCAGTTGAGGATGGGATGCTGTGTTCTGGTGATATGGGGAGCAAAGCAGTCTGTTCAAGGTTGTGGTTGTACACAGAGAAGTGTTTCACAGGAAGGTGCTTGTTGAGTTGATATCGCATGAGCTTTCTTATATAATCCTCTGAATTAAAAACACTGGAGAAACACTGGGACCATCTCTCAGTGATAACAATTTCAGTTACTTCTACAATCTGGCTGGGAAGCTGACCAGTGTAAATGACAGTGTTTTGATGCATCTGCTGCTTTATCAGTTAGTTAATAAATTGTACTGATTTGTTCATTTGAATCTGAAGGCTAACAGAAAAGCTCCAAGTATTCCTGTATCTATAGCACAATTTTGCTTTATATCACGATGCAATCAAAACCTTTAAAGCGTTATTGGATCAAGGAAAATTTTATCTGGCACAAAATGGCTGAGTGGTAGCTGCTTGAATAATCAGCATTCCAAACTTGATTGCTAATTAATACAAAACTGTCTTTGTGAATGCAATAGAATATTTTTCATGTTTTAATTTTTTGTTTTAATCATAGATAAATGCATGCAAACAGTTCAAGTAAGTTTAGAAAAAGAACCCTGTAACTATTTAAACAAATGAAGTTTTAATTTCTAGATTTCTTTAGGTTTTTGCTCATAATTTATTACTAGAATTTTTAAATTCAATTATCCCAGCAGTCTCTCATGGCTAACACCAACTAGAGTTCAGTTAGCACTGACAAAGGAGGATATCTGCTTTGCATTAAAAATGAGCATGTCTCGAATGTTTACTTTACGAGTATTGACAACTTAAGAAAGAGTTACCATCAGCTAAAGGCTAAATCATAACAAACACTTGCAAGTAAAATTTAAGTGTTCCACTCCTTCTCCCTTAATTAATGTCTTGCTAGGGCTTGGTATCCTCTCCACCTACCCACCTTTTGTTTACTTCTAAAAGCACAGGAATAAAAATTTTAGGTTATACGGGTTTTAAGATTCAGGGTATTGTGAGTAAACAAAGTAATAGATAAGCTATTCTATGTGTGATTTTCATTTTTTGCAAGATCCTTTCTAGCAGGGCTAGAAATAATTCTAAAATATCAGGACAGAAGCACTACATGATCCTGTAAGAACTGCAGGGAACCCTGTTTATACCGAGTCATTGTAAATATTTTGCCATTGACTTCCCTGAACATAAAATTTATCTCTCTATGTGCTATTAATTGACCTTTTATGTTACCTTCTTTATAGAATGCAATAGTAATATAAAAATATATTTTTAAAAATGTTGGGCTTTTTTGAGGAGGGTTTTGGTTGTGTGGTGGTTTATTTTTTTATTTTTTTATTTTGTAACTGGAGTTGCATTGCCAGAGGAAGTCCAGTTGTTTGTAATTGGGTTTTTTTGCAGTGCATTTAAGAATGGGATCAGTGACTTAAAATAAGCATCTCACTTTTTCGGTGCCTCAGTAAGTCAGTGGTTCTTAGAGAAACGATCAGTCATAAATGGATAACAAGATAAAGGAAAAGCTAATTTGCATGTCGATACTGAATCTGTAAAGCTGGTAATACCCAATGGTACTCAAAATATGAAGTACTTTTAAAAAATCTTCCCGTGTGTAAGCTCTGTTGTTAAACCACATATGGTGTCTTAAATATTCCTCCTTTGTAATGCAGTAAGTAGCTGCCATACCTATGTTAACAAGGGAATGTTACTATGTAGCTACAAAATTTGGTTGCCTTTCCACCAGTGACTTCAGAAAAGTTAAGCAGGGTCTTTTCATCTCTTGTTCTCCTAGGTCATTTTTTCACTCTCTCTAGAGCAGCTAAGGCTGTCTGTCTGGAAGAAATGTTTACACTGAGGTGTATGTGTGGGGCTATAATTTAAAGCTAGCATGGAAAACCTTTTGTATTTGAGATGTATCCAGTAAAATCTGTTTCTAAGGCCAGAATGCTGAGAGACAGATGTGATGGGTGGGAATGGTTGCTGCTGCTGCTGCAGTCTGCACAGAAACAGCTGCCACGAATGCCACTGTTTCCCAGGATATTTTAAATCTTGCATTCTCTCTTTTCCTGCATTTGTCCTTTGCAATTACAGGTTTATTAATAACAGAGTATAGTACTGAAAACAACAAATCTGGTAGTGTTGAAGGAGGAGATAGTATTTATAGTATCCATATTATGCTTTGAAGATCATTCAATAAATTAGCTATAATGAGCCATCCTGTGCTGGTATAAGCATGATGAAAAAGATTAATGAGACAAGAATACAAAATCACTAACACTTTTTTTAGACTAAGCTTTAGACCTTAAAAAAATATAATAACACAAACAGCTGTTTGGTTTTTTTTTTTTAAACGAACTTGATTGTTCTAAATAAAGGATCATGAAGCCTTCCTTTGAAATTTGAATGGAATTCTTGTTCATTTGATTAAACAGTGATATCTGAGACTTGGCAGTGGTATCTCCATTTCTAGAGTATGGGAATCATGCATAAAGCTTTGCTGATAAAGTGAGGCAAGAAAAATAGAGCAAAAGTGCCTAGAAATTCTTTATTCTAATATAGTTGGAAGGATTCCAGCAGAAATCAATAGCCCCTGCTGCTTTTGCATGAAACACCCGGACACTTGGCAATTAAAAAAAAAAAAACCACACAAAAACAAAAACCAAAAAAACCCAAACCCTTAAGGGATTATGGATTATTGCTGTTACATACTGAATTCAAGGACATTCGAATGCTTAACAGAAGTTCCCTTTTGTTACCTATAAATGTTTGGGTCTGTTACCCATATTCAAAGTCTAGAAATAAATTAAGGGGTTGTACTTCTAATTTTGTGAATGCCTAGGATTTATCAATTATTTAAAAAAAAAAATAAAAATCAAACTTCACAATAGAACGCTGGATACTTCGCAGGAGCGAATTCCACCGTGGAAAAGTCAATTCAGAATTTGGTTAGGAGTCAAAAAAAAAAAAAAAAAGGAGCGGGCAAATAAGACCATAGGATTTATTATTTATTAGAAAAAGAATCAAGAAAACTATACAGTCTCTACAGTGTATTCTGTTGTTTTTTCTGTAGTTCTGTTTAGAACAAGTTTTTAGATTTTGTTTTTTCAATATTTAATGAAGCTGTAACAGAGCTTGTTTCATCATGAGTGCAACACAAAGTAACAGCAGGATTGTAACCTTTCAGAACACTCACATACCCTGTGTGTGAGTACATCCAGCAGCAAATACCAAACAGCTCGAGGGCTGTCTAGGATATCAACTAGTAACGCAGCTTTTGAATGTTAGTGAATGAACTTTGTAGCCAAGACATCTGACCTTTGCAGACCAGAGATCAGCTGTACACAGACAGATGTTTCCGTGTGCATCAACCTGGTTAGACTTGCACAAATATTTCCAAGATGGAAAAGGCTATAACTTAAAATTGACTTTTAATGAGACTGTATTCATTAAAAAGAAAAAAAAAAAAGTAAGTTACAAATTATTGTGTACTTTTCAACATAAGGAACACTTTCCAAGGCTGTCATAAGAAGCTGTCAGCATCGTTGTTACCTACAATTGTTGTGCTTAATTTGAAAGACCAGAGAGAGAACTCAAAATAACGTACGACAAGCTCGACACCATGTCCAATATAAAATGTCACGGGCTCAGTCTGAGCTCTGCTCTGACGCTGCTGAATTGGCAAAAACTTCTGCTGGGGACTTTATTTAATCTTGAATAATATTGAACAGAGAAGTGATTAAAATAAAACAGAACAAAACCTCTGAAGAATATATTTAATCTAAAACTTTAAAATGCTGACCTTGACAAGGTAGTTTTCAGTCTGAGGATTCAGTGCGTCACGACCTTAAAGATCCACTTCATGGTACTGCGTGTCTCCTTGATTTTGCTCTTGCCCTTTGGGGGCATCTAGGATTAC
The DNA here is from genome assembly GCF_000687185.1 of Egretta garzetta. NCBI lineage: Eukaryota > Metazoa > Chordata > Aves > Pelecaniformes > Ardeidae > Egretta > Egretta garzetta. The sequence continues at coordinate 452,450 of NW_009260182.1, read as the reverse complement.
TACCTTCATAAAGGTATTTGCGCAGATTGTTTCTTCAGAGCTGGCTGACAAATAGGTGTCCTATTCTCTAACGCCATATTGAGTTGAGTTGCTGCTCGTCAGTTTTAGTTACCTTTTGTAATTGTCCCAAGTGCTTTCACATAATATGATCTTCAGTTTTCCTTATTTAAAAAGAATAGAAATATCATATCTGATTACCGTTGTTTGTATGTATTTTTTTTGCCTAAGTAAATTTTAAATGGTGATTTAAGTGCTCCTGCGTAAAATTGATGTTAAAAGGTAACTGGGCTTCCTTTTTTTCTACCTGAAGATATTCTTGTTACATAAACCCTGATCATTCTTGAAATGTCAACAGTGAGGTGCTAGTCACTGTGTACATTTGCAAACATCTTTTATTGTTTCCAAAATTCAATTTGATACATTTCACTTCAGGGTTTGCCTGCAGTCATTAAAAACACAGCAGTTTTTATGTAGCCTGCACCTTTTTCATAAGTGCTGCTATCGGAGGAAATGGCAGGACCTTTATTCTGAATCTACAAAAACATGTGAAGAGAGACTGTTGAAGTTTATTCCCAGGATTTTTTTTTCTCCACCGAAAACTTTGAACTAAAATATTTTCTCTCTGGGTGGAAGAAAAAAAAAAAGTGTTGTATACAGAGATTAGGATGTGGATTTTCTTATTGTTTTCAAATGTATTTTATTTATCTTTCTTCTCTTTAGACTGGATAACAAGGGAAGCTTCTTAGCACTATTTTATTTAAAATACACTAAGAATAAAAAAAGTTACTTTGGAAGATTTTTGGAATTATCCAAATTTTCTTGCAGAACCATACTTACAGCTATCTTGTATTTGAGTGTGTTGGTTTTCAGCTTTGTTTTTTAGCTTGGCAGATGTTTACTTTGTATCGAGTTATGAGCAAAAACCAAGCTAATGTGTTTATGTAATTTTGAGTTTGCAAAGTTCCATGTGCATTGAGCGCAGCCTCATTCCTATGACAGCAGGCAACAATATTTTGTGATAGTCTGTATGGTATTTAACAAAATGTTCTCTTATAATTTTAATGTATATTAGTATATTAGTTCCTGGTCCTTGTCCCCGCAAAGTTAGTAGGAATTTTAACTTTGAGAATTAAGAGTGTATATGAAGATTGAGCCATGGCTCTGTGGAAATCATTGTCTACTTTGAAAATCATACTTCATTAGAAAAACCCTTATCCTTCTGAAGATAATTAAAACATTTGTCAGTCAGACATCTTCCTCTGAAAATTTCACTTTATTGTTGATTAATCCAACTGGATTGGAAAAGTTAGAGAGTTACATTAGAAGATGGGAATAAGAGTTCAATCTGACATATGGTCCTAAATCTCATTATCTAGCTACATATTCCAATGTTACAGATGACAGTCCAAGCTGTAAATGCTTTTTTGAACTGTGTTGCAGGGATATTCAGGTGGACCTATAGAAACCTACAGCTGATGTACCCGAAATGAAACAGTCTATGGTGCATTGTTTGTGTTCTAGGCCGATTTTTGTGACTGGTGAATCAAATTAGCATTGTCCTTAGGTTTTTGGCTTTGGTTTTTCCTTCATCATTGCAGGTTTTATGTGGTTTTTTGTTCGGGTTTTTTTAGGTTGTAATTGTATTAGCTGCTTTTGCTCATTTTTCATGAAAGAAGTTGTGTATTTTAAATAAAGCCATATTTCAGTGTATTAATATGAAAATACTGTTCTGATTCAAGAACACAAAATAGGTGTGTTTAAATTTTAGAAGGGATACTTTGGAAATAGTTGAAATTATACTCAACTTTGCTGTGGTCCAGTTCATTTTTCTGCTAATATTTCCAAATGTAAGATTCCTTTTGTGAATCTTCTTAAGAAGCTTGATTGCAAATAATACTGCAGTCACGTTGAAGTTTGCTTGCCCTGTGCTTTTAGTTCCTGTTAATTAGTCTGTCTTGATCAGTTGATGGTGCTGAAACCTATTTGATCAAATTTTTTTAACATATACTTTTAAGAACATTCAGTATTTGCCTTACAGCATTTCTTTCCTTTTTTGTTTTCTCCATAGATACTACAACGTATTCCACTGAGCGATCTGAGCACTTTAAGCCATGCAAAGACAAGGATCTTGCATATTGTCTCAATGAAGGGGAATGCTTTGTGATTGAAACCTTAACAGGATCACATAAACACTGCCGGTAAGTTGTTTGTGGAGAAGTTGCAAAAAAAGTCTTCTATCCAAGGCAGGCAGCGTTATTAAAAACAAGCATTCAGACTTAGAATGTTATAAAGTAATGGAGTTTTCTTCCAATTTGATTGCGTCCCTCACAGCTGATGGGGTTTTTATACTAGTCTGTAATATTTATATATATACAAATACAGAAAGCAACATCTTCATTACTCTTATAGTTAAGAAAAATCTTCAATATTATATTTTCTAGTAATGTAGGCAAGTAAGGATTAATGTTTTGGGTTTTACATATTAAAATCTTATGTTCCTTTACATACCAGAAGCGTGCCTCTATTCCGAATACTCAAAGTAGAGCTTTGACAGTAGCTGCATGCGCTGTTCATTGAGAGAAAGGAAGAGTTCAGTCAGTAGTTTTAAGATTTAGGGTTTCTTAAGTTTAATGACTGAAAGATAAAATGGACTCTAATAGCCATCTGAACCTGCTATATAGCTGTTGTACAGTTTTTATACTCCTGAACTTCTGTTAATGTCTATGACCATCTTGAATGTATTTCGAAGAATATCAGAAAACCAAATCACCAAGTATAATTATTCTAGATATAGTGGCCAGTAAAAGGGAGTGATATGCAGACAAAAAAACTGTAATGTCTTCCTAAAGATGGTCCAGAATAAAAACCTGCATTTGTGATGTTTTAATTTACTCCTAAGATATTGTATTTGGCATACAGAAGGTATATCTAAGACACTTACATGCCTGGATTCTAAACTGAGCATCTAAATACATAAATATCTGTAATAGAAATATAAATAAAAAGCACATAAGATACTCAGAAGCTTTTGTGAATGATTTGGGAGCTGCTAAATTCCACTGAAAATAGGAAAAAAAAGTTACAAAATGACAAAATTATATGTGCCTGGTTTGAAAGTGGACATTTATGGATTTAAAGATTGGTGCAAGTCTGCTTATCAGAAGAATACTCCTAAGATTTTTATTTTTAACACTGTACTGGTAACTTCTTTTCCATTCAGTTTTATGTGCTTCAGTAACCATTCATTTCCCTTCTTTATTTTATGTTTTCTTGTGGCATGCTTCTTAAATTACATATTAGGAGTCACCAATCATGGGAAAATGATGATTTTTTTAACTTCTATCATAAAACTTTTCATGTGTTGTGGTTTGTGGTGTGTTTTTTTTGTTTTCCTCAAAGCAGGTGTGTGATTTTCAGTCTTAGAAGTGTCATGAACTGTTAAAGATGGAATTATATCACTCAAATATTTAAGCATTTTTCATTGTCAGAGTACAAATTAATGGCAGGGAGAAATTGATATATATGAGAAATTTTAATTAGGCTGGTGAGACCATTTTAGTAAACTGTATGGATTAAACTTTTAAATATCTGCAGGAGTGTATCTCATAAGAGAGCTGTCTTTTTTTTTTGTTTGTTTAACTTTCAGGATCTTTCTTTTTGTCTGCCTTTGCCAAATTCTTGTTTATTTGCTGTGATTCTAATGCCACGGTCAGACTAATGGTTAGAAGCTTTTCCATCCAAGCTTTTCCCCTTAATTAAACAAGCCAGAGTGTTGAGTTTTCATTCTTTCCAGAAGAGTGAAATTTTTTCATCACCTTCTCTTGTGTTATTCTTCCATAGGGAAATATGGGTAACATTTGTGAATCCGTTAGCTCCCGTGTGTAACAGATTTGCATTGCTTGTACAAGTTCCAGGCATTGACACATTCTCTGGGAATTAAACATCTGCTTATTTCAGTGGTTACTTTGAAGTGTGCAACACGAAAAGCCATGTATAAGGCAATAAATACTCACATAGCAAGGGAAGATACATTTTAAAATGTAAAAGGTGATTTAAACTAATGCTTTGTTTAATTCTGTAAGGACCTTCAACACTGCAAGCAGCAGCTTGTTCAAAATCATTTTTATGATACTGATATGTATGCCATTAATGATGAGAAACCTTTTAATTTGACCTTCAAATTCTGTTTCTCTGTCTTGGTAACAGACGGTATGTCTCTTTCTCAGAGCCAGTGATGTAGTGAGTGGGATGCAGGTGTTTTTCTATCTGTAGCCTAGAACCGTGCTCTGAAATAGCATCTAGAATGTACACATATAGAAAAATACAATGTTGGTGTACTGTATTTGTCCTCTAACTAGAAAAAAAAAAAGTTATTTTCCCTGAGAATGAAAGGGTTATGGAATTCCCATAGCAATTAAAAGAATGATTTGAATACAGAATTATGAAGACTTGGAGAGTGAAATGATACTTTGTTCTTAGAATCAAGCTGTATTGTGTATTCTCATTGGGAGTTTGATTTTGCATCTGTTCTAGGAACAGAGCAACAATTTACTGAAATGGGAATTTGCCATGTGGAACAGCTGCAGATAGAAGACCTTGATGTAGCAAAAAACTTTTGTCCCACTTTGTCAGGTTTAAAGAGTGTTAGTAGATGATAAGCTTAGGCAGTTGTGCAGTTGTTCTTGTGTGTGCATGTTTAAGGACAAATATGCTAATGACTGTTAATTCAAAAAAAGAAAATATTTGACAGTAATTAATAAGTATTTCAGTAATATCCTGGACCTCTTCTGTATCCTCATGAACCATACTGTCAGTGCAGTTCAAGCACCTTTCAGAGTTGACAGAATTCATCATGCCTTGTTGGACAATAGGAGGAGATGAGCACATGTTGAACTCCAGCAGCCAGTAATGACATTAGCAGCTGGATGTTGTAGAGCACTGGCTCTCTAACGTTTCTGTTTTGTGAGAATACATGTCTTATCTAGTTGGAACCTGCAATTGTGGAGAGTGGGACTAGCATGCACCCCTGGTAAAGGCCAAGAAGGAGGCCATGTTGCAGGAGACCACTGGGAATGCAGTAAATGAGGAGGTCTGAAACAGCCCTGCTCATGCATACTCCATTCTTGTCCACCTACAGAGGAGGTGTCCTGGAGTCATGGGATTTTTATTTTATTTTTTTTTTTAGCTTAGTTGACAACTGGAGGAAAAAACCATAGGAACGGTTATAATTTCAAATTCTATAATTCCATTTTTGTTTGAACTATTTTACTCCCTGTCTCTTAGTGAAAAAATTTGCCTGGGGATGTAAACTGGCAGAGTTCTCCCGCATGGTTGGGTAACAAACAAGATACACTGGATGTTGTTTGTGCTATTTTAAAGGTGTGACTTCAGTATTTATTTTTGTGAATGGTTTAACACGAGCTTTTTTTAAGGATAGGGTAGGTCAACAGTAGGGAAACTTCATATTTAGCTTTTCCATATGCTGATTTTTTTCCCTGTTTCCTTCTTGAGAATTTAAGCTGAATGGTGAGGGTGCTTTTATTTGTTATTTACACAAAACAAATCAAGTACATAGTCAACATTGACACATCGGCATTTAACTGGGTATTACGTAATGCAGGATTTAAAAAAAAAAACAAAAACCAAACAAGTTTAGGTTTTGTCTTTACCATTTTATTTCAAAGACTCTATCTCAAGTCACCCTGGGTTTTTTTGGGGTTGGGTTTTTTTGGCATGAATCCTTCTACATTTCTTTTTAGTCCCTTCGTTTTCTTTTGATTACCCATTTAGGACTGGAAAACACTGGATGAATGAGTGGCTGAAACTTTTGAGGGGAAAAGAGGATTGCACTGTTAAATTTCTCTTCTGAAAGAAGCCATTAAGACTACTGTGTACACACTGGAAATCTTGGTATTGGCAATGAACTCTAATGTACTCTTTATAGACTTGAGTATGTTGAATGGGATATTCCTTTCGTCCTTTGTTCCTGTCCGTCATCGCTCCTTCATGAAGCAAGCAGCATAAAACCTGAATACAACAGGGAATCAAAGAATAGAGTCACAAATGCATAGTTAAACTAAAGCAGGCAGTACATATGCATCCAAAAACCACTACTGTGATTACTATCCCAGAGTTATCAGATTTCATAGGGCAAGCTACTTTTGATGTATCCATCTTGTTCTGATGAATTTTGAGCTTGGTGATCTTGCTCATTTTTATGCATAAAATCTTCCATTTTTATACTTAATTGATTAAAAAATGATTCCGGCATTGTTCAGTTTTGTTTAAAATCTGTTGTGAGACCAGAAGGATTGAATTCCTTTATAATGAAAGTCCAATCTGAAGAAATGTTTATATACTGTCAGGTTTTATTGTAAGTCTTCTGCATAGTAGTAACTGCAATCCAGGCATAACCCATGCTGTCAGGAAAAGCAGGAGAAAGGGATCAAACAGATTGGAATTTAGAATAGCTTTGAGCTTGGCATATGATACGTGCACTTACCCATAAGTTAAAAATCTTAAAGGATAAGACTGTCATTTCCATTTCAGTTATGTGGCTTGTTATCTAGGCTTTTGCAGTCTGACCTAGGTGTTTTAAAATACCAGCTACTCCATTTTGTGTGTTCCCCCCATCTTGTATTACAGTGACACTTTTCCAGACTGCTTCCAACATGTAAGTAAAGCAAACCCATTGCTATTGAATAGCATTGAATAAATAAAACATTTCACTGATGTCACAATATTAAAAGGTTAGTTTCCTCAAAAATAATCCATTGCATTAAGCTGACAACGTAACATACAGCTCCAAGAATTCAAAGGAGGAAGAAAGCTGTGCTTAAAATTTAGAGTACTTTCTATGTCAAGGGCAATCAACAGACCTCCTGTTGTGAAAATTATTGGCTTATGAGCATAGCTGTAGCATATACCTAGATTATATTTTCATAGTTGCACACATCAATAGCTGGAAATGCTGCCATTTTTACTTTCATGTTTACTTTAGAAAAGCTGAGGTGGACTTGAAATATCACATTAGGTAGCTCTAAGCTGTTGTTAAGCATCTATATTTTAATATAGATATCACATTGCATTATTATTACATCACCTGCTTTTACAACTCATGGTTGCCTTCAGCAATGCGGTTGTTTCTGTTAGCTCAAATGAAATAGCCTGTGTGCCTAAAGCACAGTGACTGTGATACTTTTCAAAACTCAGGCTGGTAAGAAGTCAGGAAGCAGAAATTCTGGCCAAGAAGTCTGCCACGTGGTCTGCACATTCCAAGGGTAGAATCAGCTTGGCTATATTCATATACTCAAGGTAGTGCTAGTAAACAACAAATAAGTAAAAGCCTTTATTTCTTTAAGTAATATTAATACCAGATCTGCAGTTTGACTACTTTTCCCCTTTTTATTGGAAAACCTGTCGTGGTTTAACCTGGCTGGCAACTAAGCACCACGCAGCCGCTCGCTCACTCCCCCCCTCCCTCTGTGGGATGGGGGAGAGAATCAGAGAAAAGAAAAAAAGTGAGACCCGTGGGTTGAGATAGAGACAGTTTAATAAGAAAGAGACAGTTTAATAAGAAAGAAGAATAACAATAGTAATAATAATAATGGTAAGAGAATATACAGAATATATATACAAGTGATGCACAATGCAATTGCTCACCACCTGCTGACCAATGCCCAGCCCGTCCCGAGCAGCGATCACTCCCCCCGAGCCGCGATCACACAGCCCGAGCTGCGACCACTCTGCCCGCGACCGACCGACCGAACTAACCCCCCCGAGCATGACGTTATATGGTATGGAATAGCCCTTTGGTCAGTTTGGGTTAGCTGTGCTAGCTGTGCTGTACTCCCAGCTTGTTATGCACCTGGCCAAGCAGGAGAAGCTCAAAAAGTCCTTGCGTAGTCTGAGCACTACTTGGCAACAGCTGAAAACATCACTGTGTTATCAACATTTTTCTGGTACTAAATCCAAAACACAGCACTATGCTAGCTACTATGAAGAAAATTAACTCTATCCCAGCTGAAACCAGGACAAAACCTCATGCTTTTCTTGTCTAGTTTTAGATACTTCTTTTCCTTCATATAAAAAGAACCCAAATGAAAAACAACCCGAAAAAACAAACTGCTGCTGTGTGTTCTCTTTCAAGCTCCTAGCAATTAAAATTACAGGAAAAGGTTGCATGGCTTTGCTGTCACGTACTTGTTTTATCCTTTTTTAAACCTTTTTAGATATGAACCATGAAGAAAAATGGTTTCTGAACCTCAAAATGAAAAGGTGTACAGCCCAAGACATCTGTAGGACTTGTACTTATTACCTAGGTATCATAACTTTTTTGGTATTGCCTAATCTTACATGATTTTTACCATGTGGTCTGAAATATTCTGTAATCAACACGTAAGATTTGAGCTCATTTAATTAGAATCAGTTAATCAGAATCAAAACTAAATATTTTTTGTCCAAATACTAAACTTTACCTGCATAAAAGCAGTACTTTCTCAGTTATCCATACTCTTTTCCTTATAGTCCTCTAAAATGAAACCCCTTCAAGTCTGATATTATGGTATAATAATTCAATAAATAAAAAATAGTTTTAAAATATAAATATTGAGTCTTTTAGCATCCTCCCATGGTGAAATAGTGCAAGAACATATTATGTGATATGTACACTAAACATGTCTGTATTCAATAACACCTGATTCATGCTTGCATAATTTAACATACAGAAGATAGTGCCTCTTGAGAAAGGTTCTTGTCAAAGTACTTTAATTATTGATTAATTTTCACAATTTCAACACTCCATTTTACAGTGGGTTTTATTTACAGATTTTCCCCTAGATTATTGCATTTAGCAGATACTTAGCTTCTTCAATCTTCTCTAACTTCTTGTAGAAAATATTTTCAGCTTGAACAATATATATATGCAAATAGAAAAGTCTTGTAACATTCAATTACTTTCAAATATCTGCAAAACCGAGTGTTTTAATGCAGCAGTGTAACAGTCTGTATTTCAAAAGTCATGACAGATGTTTCCCTTGATGTGTTTACAAAAATTCACCCTTCAGCACATGCGTAAGTTTGAGTACTGCAATAAATCAGTGTTTATCGCTGTTGTGGCAAGCAGCTCTATGCACCAGAGAAGTCACTAGCAAAACATCTATATTCTATTTAGCCCTCTTAAATATTTTCTGAAAACAAGTTTGTATTACTCTTATTATTTGGGGGAGGATAAATTAATTTCATGGCAAAAAGAAGTAACAGAATAAAATAAAGCTTTGTATTTAATGACAGTTTTAAGTTTCTGTTGAGACGCTGTAGTCTGTATTCATAGTATATCAGGTTTTATTTGCTTTCTGCTGACCACCTGAATGAGGCAAGATTTTGTAATGATTTCCTTTTGAAAAACTTTGATTACTAAATGGTATAATTTCCTGATTCCATTTCTGTCTTTTGAAGTGATGATATTTATACTCCTGCTTCAGGTTATGATGAAGATGCATTTTTTTCAGTCAGAGCACTAAGGTAAAAACCACACATAAAATGCATGCCCAGATATTTAAATTACACGCTAATTTAACTTAATTCACCTGTGATTCATTTGATTTAAGCAAATATCCATAAAAAATAAAATAAAATTTGTAGTCCATTGCATCTTGTTGGAAATGCATATTCAAATTAATATTCTTTGAAAGAGTTTGAGGAAGAAGAAATAAAGGAGAAAGTGTGTAGCTATAAATCCAAAGTTAATGTTGAAGCTTAAGACAATGTATGTATTTTAAACTTATGTCAGCAGAGAGGAATAAAAAACTGTGGAATTCATTTCTCTTTCCCAGAATAATAAAAGGCTAATGTAAATCCTTTTCAATTAACATAAAGTATGGGAAAACATAGTTATAGGCTTAATATGTCCCCCTGCCTTTTTTCTTGTTAAGCCACACATTTGTAATTCACAGATAATAGCTGTCAAATCAAACCATGTTGATTCTTTAATTTATGTATGTAAACAGTTATTTCCCAAATGTAAGAGAAGTATAGTTTCTTAGAAGACCAGTAATGTGAGTGAAACAAAAATATTTCTAGAAGTTTTAAGTAAACTATCATCTCTTTCTGGAGGACTGGAAGAGAAAGAGACCCCATTCAGCTCTCTTTGCATATAGCGAGATTGCTTCAGTTGGTTGAAGTAAGAGTTGGGCTATAACCTTGAATTTCAGTAAAGAGAAGTGAGAAACATAGTTCTCGGCTCAGAAGCTGAGATATCTTTTTCTTGTAGCTGCTAATAATTCTTGGATTTCTTGATTTGGCACCTAAGTGCGAGATTAGAAAGCAGTGCTGTGCTAGCATTTATTCTCATGTCTCACTAGCAAGAATATTTCAAGCTGGTGGAACCTCAAATTTTTACCACCTTTTCTTGTGCCTACACATGTTTCTGAAGCTATCTTGTCATTATAGGTTAGCAAGGCGTCTTGATTGTATAGCACATCTCTACTGGTAGAGATGACTCAAATCTGTTCTATATAAAATACAAACTTCCATGAAGAAAGTTTATCTGTTAATCGAAGAAACTGCCTCCTGTTTCCTAATTTTAAAGGAAAATAAAGTTATGTGACCTACAAAAAGCTGTTGCTCAGTACATGCCATCTGAAACTAAATACAAGATGAAGAGATATGTTCTGAGAATTGGAAAAAATGCGAAATGGTGAAGTCCTTTCCCTGCAAAGGAATATTCCATCAATGTATAAGAACTGGGGTTTTCCCCCTTGCTTTCCAAAACCTGCTAGTGAAAAAAAAGATTGTATAGTTTTATAGTACACACAAAGTATTTGTAGAAAATAAAACCTTAAAAAGTATGGGTGCAAATATCAATGGCGTGTATCACATCTGTCTTGAAATGAATGCATGTGAATATTTTGCCATCAAACTCTGCTTTTAAATTAACTTTGAAATGAGTTAGGGTGGTGGTTGTTGTTCTTACCTCCCTTAGGCAAGAAGGAATTTGTGAAGTGCGTAATGCAGACATCTGAAATCTCTCATTTAAATTCTCATCCTTGCCACTGCCTTAAGTACACTGAAAGCAATAGCATTTCCAATCTAATCCTATCTGCAGACATTCTCCCAGATCTTCTGGAAAAAGTCTTGCTAGGGCAAGAAATAAACTCTGGACAATCAAGTCATTTAAATGGAAACAAATGCTAACTACCAGAACTTTAATCCATCAGTTCTCTAGATTAATCTAAAAGAGAAGAACAAACCAACCCACCCATTTCCTCTGTCCCTCACTCTTCAGGGAAAGCCCTTCCTACCATCTCAAATGGGAGGAAGGGAAGCGAGGCAAAAAAGTGTGGATTCTGTGCTCTTCTGAAAACTGAGGTGTCTAAGATTAGACGAACATGTAAACTGTCATATATGAGTTGCCTTAAAGAGATAAATATTCTGGTTCTTATCCTGTACCCATTATTGCAGTGTTTAGGAGCAAATGGATCGTTTGAATTTGAAACAAGTTCCTTGAAGTTAGTCCAGTACAGACAGGGTTGAACTCTTTAAGCAACCTGCCAACAGTATCTAATAAGAAGCAGGTTTATATAAAGTGTATTCAGAGATATCTCCAGCCGGCTGTAATGAAACATCTTTTGGGCTGTATTTGTACCTTATCAGCTACTTTGTTAGATAGCAAGCTGCAGTTTTTACGAGAATTATGCTGTTGAAGAACGCAAGTGTTAGAAGCCTAGAGTAATAACTTGACTCTTACTTGAATCCGCATACAAATTTGAAGTCAAACTCCAGGCTGCTTAAGACAGTTATGATGTGCCAATGATATCTTGTTAATTGCACTATTAAAATATAAAGGATGTATGACAGAGGAATGCAAAAGTCAGAAGTTATCTCTGGAATTACTTCTAGAAGGCAAGCTGCTGCTATAAATGACTAAAGCTATATAAAAGTTAAGCTAAAAAACAGCTAAAAAGTATTGTTTGCCTGTTTTACAGCCTCGATTATTGTGGTGGACATCATTATTATTAGTAAACAGTTGGGGAAAGCATTTTTGCCTGACATCAATCTTGTTGAAAGAACAGAGAGGGATGTGTTACTGCCTTTAAACACCATTTCTTTTAACTCTTCTGAAGTTGCAACTCATGGAAGCAGTACAGGTGTTTCAAACTTAGAAAGCAACTGTCTATGAATTTCTCCAAAATTTGTAAGAAAAAGGAATTTTGATCAACAGTTTGGGGGACTTTTTAGATACTCTTTCATGCTGTATCCAGCTCCTTCATGTGTGCCACCTCAGGTTTATGATGTCATTTAGATGTACAGCTATAACGGGGAAAAGTGAGATCTGAAGGGATTATAGTTTTGGAGGATTTATACAGGGATACTGTTCTAGTAAATATGGAAGAAGTTTCATTGTTTTTTCCCTTAAGTTCTTGAAATTATTCAAGCAAGTTCAATCCACAGTAGCCAATTTAGAGAGAAAAAAGCATGAAGATCATCTTCCTTCAGAGACTTTTAATTACTTATCTTTTAGATAGTGTCTAGTATAGTCTAGAGCAGAATGCTGTTAAGGGGATATTTATATATTTATTTATATATTTTAATATATTTGATATATAAAAAATACATAATTTATATTTTTCCAGTGTCTTGCTAGGCACTTGGTGTGTGAAATTATGTATTTAAAGGACTTTGTGTCTTGGAAAAATAGAGAAAATATAGTAGTAGTGTTGTGGCTGTTGGACAAGAAAGATTTCTTTCAGGCTGTGTGACTGTATATATAATTTTAAAGTTTACACCTCACTGTGTAACTCTAAATAGGGTTTGTTGTTATCTGAAACTGAGAGTTTTGTTACTTCTAAAAGCTAAGCATTCATAACTGGTCTTATGTGTACTTAATTGTGTACTAGACTGATTTCAGTAGGAATACTAGAGTTGAAAGGAATTTGAAATTTCCATTGTGTGTTTTATTAGAATATATTTTTGATAATTAATTTAAACAAACTGATAAATGTTAAAACTGCCTACGCTTTTCTTTCCCTGCACTTCTCTGTTCTGCTCAGTCATGGCAATCTCAAGTCACTTCTGCATATTTGATTATGTGTAGCCATCCATTCTTCTTCTCTTTGTGTTCTTAATTTTGTGCATTAAGAAGCAACTTGAAGAGCTGTAGCCATGATAGTTAGATTTGAAGTGGTCAACTCATGCTGCCTTATGCCCTGAAAATCAGAAATTTGACACTAAAGTTGTCCAATGTGAAGGCAAAGGAAAGAATTATTAGTAGTAATTTTAGGGGGGTAGGGACTTGGAGACAACTTATCTCAGAATTTTTTTACTTTAAATTGCACAAAAGAGAAGCAACTTCCAGAGATTTTATATGTTTTTAGTTATGCTATACATTTTATTCTTGTTTTTGCGGGATCAAATAACTCTGATTTTTAAATATCTAGCCGCCTTCTATTTCTCTACAGGTTCCGCCCACCATGCTTTTTTTCATTTTTCCCATCAAATTAAGTTTGGACCTGTGGGAAACTCAAAGGCAGAAGCTTGTTATTTTGTCCTCTTTCAAGTAAAAAAAAAAAAAAACAAACAAAAAAAAAAAAAAAAAAACCCAAGGCTTTTGGTTTCTTTGAATTTGTAAACCATAGAGGAATAGAGAAAAAAGAGGAAAAAAAACAAGAGCAGAGCTAACTGTTAGTTTATGGTATAAAATAAACTTCTGATTTGCCAAGATTAATAGGTCTTGTATGTAAGCACTTTGAGAAAAAGTTACAAATTATTAAGTAATGAAAACATGGATAGAAACACTTAAGATTTTTGGCATCTTTAAGGCCACTCTAGGTAGGATGGGACCCTTTCCCAGTGTTTCTGGCTGTTTCAGAGTCCAAATGTGAACTCCTATTTTTATTATGCATTTATTGAAAGTCATGGGTATTGATGCCACAGTATATTACAAATGTCCATGTGCATTGAACCAGAGCAGGGATTTTGAAGACCAGCATTATGAGAACATGTCTTGACAGCAGACATTATAATAGACATTTCTCTTAAGTGTCTCTGATTAACACTGAATCTGCAATTTCAATAAGGGGAATGTTATATTATTAGAATCACTTGGTGTTTAAAATTAATTGATGACAGACATAAAAAAGCAATATATGCAATATATACCTAAGGAATAAAGCCAACAAAAAATCATCTTTACAATGTACATTTGTTATGTCTTTCTTCGTCTTATTTTCAGCTATCATCATGAATGGGAATTTTCTTCTCTTTAGACTTCTGTCATCTTTGGTAGATGTCAAATAGAATTGTAGAAAACTGGGCTCAAAAAAGATCTGGGGACATAATTCATGGTCACACAAAGGCAGCAAACTTCTGACAGATGTTTGTCTGACCTGCTCTGAAAGACCTCTCGAATTGGAGATTTTATAATGTTCCTAGGCAATACATTTGGGTGACCTTTTGTCTTTCCATTGGAAGGATTTTTCTGAGGTCCAGTCTAATTCTTTTTAAGCAAACGTTCAAGCCTGTTACTACTTGTTCTGTTCAGCATGGAAACATTACCATTTTCTTCATAACTTCTTTTTACAGGTTATTTAAATATATTGTTTCCTCCACAAATTATGCCTTTCTGGAGGCTAACTTTTCCACTGTTACCTCACAAGTGATGCTTTTCAGATATTGAATTCTGGGTCTACAAAGTTTAACTAAGTTTAACTCATGAGAATGGTTTTACAAAGGAGTTTATATCACTTCTGGGGCAGAAGATGAAGACTGATTCAGTCTTGTTAGTTGCTGTTGGCTTTAGATTGGCCATGTAGCTGTTATACTTGTTTTCCCATTTCAGGTCTGCTAACTTTGCAACCATACCACAAATCTTATTTTGAACTAATACTGTCTATGAAGTGTCGAATCAGTGTTCAGAGTCATTCAGATGGCTAGTCTGCATAAAAAATGTCTATTAATAATGAAAAAAATGTTTGCATTCTCTAAAATATTTCAAATTGTAATGCTAAAATAATAAAGGTGGGGTAAAGAATGACTGCAAGAAGTAAAATGCTTGAGTATTTTCTTCAAAAGCTCTTGGGAATCAGTTTTATTTTCTCAAATGAAATTGTCTTCAGTGAAAATTTTGAGCTTATTTAATCAATTTCAGCTTCTGTATATTGAACAGGCTTTTTTCTTTCGTGTGTCCCCCTCCCCCGGTTCTTCTTTTTGAACCAAAAAATATTTTTCTTATAAAAGGAAAAGCACCAGAGTTGTGACAGTTACTTAGAACTCAATGGTGACTGTAATATTGGTGACTGTATTTTTATAATACAACTCTAAACCACCAAACTTTCAAATCCCATTTTTGCCTGATAGGCAAGACGAGTTCTTCTGCATGCCATTATCTAGTAAAACATTTCATCTATGTAAAAAAACCTATCATGGAATGACAGAAAGAGGACAAAAGGCAGAATCAAAATACCATCTTTTTCTAACTTCTCACTGAACTCTTCAAGCACAGAGATGTGTAATGATAACTCCTAGGTATCATGTAGGGGTTTTTTGTTGCCTCCAAAGTTATATTAGCCACGGGAGGTGACCTGCTGTGATCTTAGTGCTGCGTGTGTTGCTCATCTGCTGTTTTCCAAGGTGATTATCCCTGGAGTAAATGAGTAGCTTCCTGTTGTATTTTAAATCTCCATTAACACAGAATCAATTCCCATTGGAAGCAAACCTGAGGATCCCCATGAACCCTAACATTCTGTTTTCTGTTGCACAGCTTAGCATACTGCTTGTGATCTGTGAATTTGCTGTGCTAGATCATGTACCAAACCTTGTAATTAAGAAAGTTAGAACAAAAAACCCTACAAATAGGTCAGTGTATACACTATGGATGTTTAACACCTGTCAGAAAATCCTTATGGTGTTAAAGTCATTACTGTGTCTGCTGAAAAGTACCATAAGACTCAGCAGAGATTTAGTTGGGTGTCTTTTTAAGCAGAGCTTTAATTCTGAATAGAGCCATAATATTTTATTTAACATGTATACTTTAACTCTCTGAAGAGTATCACAACGAAATTAATTTAAATTATGCCGCCTTTTTTATCAGCAGTGATTGTTGAATAAGAAATCTAGCTTTAAAGTGCTGCTTTTAAATTCTGCATTTTGAACATATCACTAAATGTTTACTTATTTATTTTACTCTTGTTGGAAGGTGCAAAGGAAGCTCTGGATATTAAATATAAATTGATTATTAAATGACCGTGTTCTTCTAGAAAGATGATCGAACATGAACAAAAATTTGGACTTACTGAGTTATAGTACTTACCACTGTTTTAGCTTTGAAATAAATGCAAATAGAAAATTCAGTGTCTCTGCACAGATGATAGCATTTTTAATTATTGTCTTCTGCTGATGTTAGATCTAAAAGGAAATTTGTCCTGACCTTGTCGGGTTGCTGACGTATGTTGCTTTCTGCATACCTGTGAGTCTGTATTTCTTAATATCATTTGTACTCCTGGCAAGGACCTGCAAATGCTGCAGTTCCCTCCCTGAAAATGCAGAACCTGCATGGTTTAGGAGGGCTGGAGCTGGTGTGTGAATTTTCTGCAGTATTCAGCTGATTTCAGTAGTCCTGCTCAAGACCTTCTGACTCCATGCTGGAACAACAATAATACAGTAATAGGAGCAAAATTAAAATTGTCTAGTAAGTCATAAGCTTTGAGTACACAATAAGTCACTGACTCTCTTTTTACAACCAGCTAAAATTGCATGATTTTAATTAGCCTTTATACCTTGAATGGAAACAGCAATGCTCTGTTTGATGGGTGGACTGTTCAGTGGATAAGGAACTGGCTGGATGGTTGCATCCAAGGGGTAGTGGTCAATAGCTCGATGTCCAGATGGAGACCGGTGATGAGTGGTGTCCCTCAGGGGTCCATACTGGGACCAGTGCTGTTTAACGTTTTCATCAATGACTTAGACAGCAAGATCGAGTGCACCCTCAGCAGGTTTGCGGATGACACCAAACTGAGTGGTGCGGTTGACACACCAGAAGGAAGGGATGTCATCCAGAGAGACCTGGACAGGCTGGAGAGGTGGGCCTGTGTGAACCTCATGAGGTTCAACAAGGCCAAGTGCAAGGTCCTGCACCTGGGTCGGGGTAACCCCCGGTATCAGTACAGGCTGGGGGAAGAAAGGATTGAGAGCAGCCCTGCTGAGAGGGACTTGGGGGTGCTGGTGGATGAAAAGCTGGACATGAGCTGGCAATGTGCGCTGGCAGCCCAGAAGCCAACCCTACCCTAGGGCTGGAGCACCTCTCCCATGAGGACAGGCTGGGAGAGTTGGGTTTTTTCAGCCTGGAGAAAAGGCGGCTGTGGGGAGACCTGATTGCGGCCTTTCAGTACCTAAAGGGGGCCTATAGGAAAGAGGGGGAAAATCTTTTTAGTAGGGCCAGCTGTGTCAGGACAAGGGGTAATGGTTTTAAACTGAAGCAGGATAGGTTTAGACTAGATATAAGGAAGAAATTCTTTACAATGAGGGTGGTGAAACACTGGAACGGGTTGCCCAGAGAGGTGGTGGAGGCCCCATCCCTGGAAACATTCAAGGCCAGGTTGGACGGGGCTCTGAGCAACCTGATCCAGTTGATGTCCCTGCTCACTGCAGGGGGGTTGGACTAGATGACCTCTAGGGGTCCTTTCCAACCCAAAACATTCTATGATTCTATGATTCTATGATTCATTGCAATGAAATACAAAATTTAAAAATTTTGTATTTTTTTTGCCATTTTTGTGAATATTTTTGTAAAAAGATACGAAATACAAATTTAAAAAAAAAATCAAAATCCATGTATGAAAACTCAGATCTCCAATCACAATGTCTAGTTTTCATGGTAACAATCTTTTCTCTTGGAGTAAAATATAGTGACACAGTGAAGGTTAGACAATATTAACATTTCTTTATTAAACATGTACTTAAATGTTTATAATTTAAACATATCAGCATATTTAAGGAATAAGATTGAATTTCATTTTGTATTGGAAATTGTAGTCAAGACTTGTTTCTGTTCTTTGGTTGAATACAAACAATTTGAAGTCTGAGCTGTGATAAGAAAAAAGTATATTGCTGTTAAACTATATCAAGAAAGAAGACTGGGTGCAGGGTATAGTTGTGTGCTTGGAACAAAGAAAAAGAATGTTCTGCAAGATAAATTATAAGACATTCTGGATGTTTTCTCTAAGCTGCATGGGATTGTGTTTTATTTTTAATGAAGCAAGATCTGTATTAAAAGCCTTCATATTTTGATGAAAGCCAAGTTTATATGCATGTGACACAATTTATCGTCATTGCGGTTTATGCTTAAAAATGTCTGAAAAACCTTTTTCTGACTTTGAATTTAAGCTCTAAGCTTGCCTCATTATCTCTTCATGAGGCAACATGCAATATCCTTTTTTTTTTTTTAGTTATTATACTTGCTAGTTCTTTCACAGGAAGCATCCTGCATGGAGTTCGGTACTTCAATGACTGAATAAAACTCAATAGTATCATCAAAACCAAATGCTTTTTAAACTGAGTGGATAAATACTTTATAACTAAAGCACTAGCTAACTGGAAAGGCTGAAGAGATGGTAGCTTCATTCCATCAGGTATTGCATATTTCTTAGAAAACAGTAGTACTTGGTCTTTTTAGTGAACGTATAAGGTCTTGTGTCTGTCCCTTTCCTGTCTTCTGATGCTTCATCCCAACTTCATGGGGCAATAGTTTTGGGGGTTTCTTTAAAACATCTTACCAAAAAAAAGGGGAAAATAATACTTTTCTTGTTTGTTTTTTATAAAAAGTTTATTGAGGATGGGGATGGAAAAATAGGAATGAAGTGAAGCCTCAGTTTGATCTTACTGGCCTCAGGAAGATGCCTGCAGACAGGTCACATTCCTTTGGCCTCACTTCATACAAAGATATGAGTTTTTTTCTTCCAGCCTTTCTTTTTGTTGTTTTGATTTTGAAAAGGAAAAGCTAGAATAGTAAATGCAATATTTAAAGTGAAGGTTAGGAGGCTGGAGTTGGTGGCCTTGCTCTGGCAGACTCCTTGATGCTGCAGAATGCATCTTTGTGCAGGGGCTGCATTTGAGTCACACTGCCCCTTTACTTCTGCCCTTCTTTGTGACCCTTTCTTCTCATTCTTCTTGTTTCTTTAAGTCCCTTCTGATACCATTCAGATAACAGCAAAGTTCTGGCTTTCTGGATTTACTACCACTTTAGAAGTCTGGAGGAGAGCAGTGTAAAGTGCACGATGAGTGGCCTGGATGGAGCATTGCTAGGGGACTGCCTTCTGGAGGAATTTTCAAGTTTCTGCTTAGATTTCTCACTGTGAGTGAGGCTCCCAATAGAGCTCATGAGGATGACCAAATCCTAAAAATGAGGTTTTCTGTAATCTTATTAGGGAAATACTAAAAGCCTGAAACAGATTTCCAGCCTCCACACTGCCCCCAGTGGGAAAAGTTCACTTCAAACATTGTCTTGCCAAATTCATAAGAAGAGGTGGGCAACATTATCAGTAAAGACTGTGGTTGCTGCCTGAGGGGCATGGTTAGGGCAGCAGAGTGACTATACGCTGATCATCTTTGAGGGCTACAGAGTGAACGATAGAGAATGAGAATTTTGATGAGTAGGATACAGAGAACATGGGAAACAAAAATTAGAATGTGATGAATTAATAAGCCAGCAACAATTAAATAAGCCTAACTGCCTAAAAATAGAGTTTTTTTTGTATTCAAGCACCATCGAAGTCTTTGTGTGCTGAGGAAAATTACACATAAGGGAATGTTGTCCATAAATCCGTGGTGCTACTTTCATGCTAAATTGCTTCAGTGTCCGCATGACTCGCTAACCAAAAAAACAGTGCAGAAATCATTGGAACTTCATGTTACTGCATTGTCCAGAGTCTATATAATTTTTGTCTTATTAGAGCAATGGTCCATTTCTTTTATAAATCATTCAGCATGTTGCAAAGGCTTTCAGCTACATGTAGTAAATCAGTTCATATTACTGAGCAGCAGCAGAACAGGACATTGCAGCTGGTCTGGCAGAATATGTATCAATGAGATATTGATCTAGGGTGATAGAGAAAAGCTTTGCTAAAATGGACACAAAAAGAAGAGCATTATGTCCATATTGCAGTATTGGTTCAACCTATACAAGATGTTGAAAAAAAGGATAGTAGTGCTGAAGAAGGGAAAGCTTTAGGGCTTTCCTTTTCTCCATTATTTTGACCATTTTGATTATTCCATTCAGGAAAGAGATGTGTGTGGGTACGTCTAGAGCTGATAACTAAAGACTTGGGGCTTTTATTATTATTTATTATTTGCTATTAATGAATTTGGAGTGGGACTGAGAGTTTAGCTCTGTATATTGGAGCTTTAGAATTGCCCACTCTTCTGGATCCAGGAATCCCTACCTTAGCAAAACCAACTTCCGTCAGAAAACGCTGATTTCCTGAACCCAAATGTTTTATTCAAAACAACTCACATTCTACAAAAATTCTGCCAAACTGACAGAAACATTTTTTTTCTGAATGGTTGTGGAGAGCTTATGATTGCTTTTCCCTCCTTCCCTCGCAAAGGCTGCTGCATCCTTGACCTGTTGATTCTGACTGGCCTGTCCCACAGGGCAGGACACCCCACATTTTGACTGAGTCTTGTCTAGCCCTGTGGGTTGTGTTTGTCATTAGCTTCCCTGCACAGCTACTGTAACATCTGCTCTTCCAGGTTCTGCACTCTGTAGTTTTTTCCAACATGAATTTGCAGTGAGAAACCTGCCAGATAAGAATGCCAAATAACTAAGATGTCTTGTTTTAGCATATTTATCATATCCTGTTGAAAAGTACAATAATAATAATAATTAAAAAAAAAAAAAAGAGTGGCTTGGACAAAGGCAGGCACTTAAAATTGAAGACGGGTGATTACTCTCATTTTTTGTGCAGTAATTTGGTAGCTCGCTATTTAGGGACAGAAACAGGAATTGTATGTGACTGGCGATGATTAAAAAAGAGTTCACACAAGAATGGGAAAGAACATAAATCTGTTCTAAAATACCTTAAAATTAGCATGTTATTTCAAAGAAGAGTAAGTCTCTAGTGTAGTGTTCTCATACCTCAGAACAAATCACAGTTTTATTCTGAGATCTGCTGCTCTTCTCCAAAAAATGAATTGTTGAGGTATCTGACTGACTGCCTTCCAGTCAGGTAATGAGGGCCATCTTGCTGCAGAGAGAAGGTGAAATATCAGCCACCATCTGATAGAGGTGCATTAAAAAGCTGAGCAAAGCCACCCACAGCTGGTATTAAAGACTATGCTATTAGATTTAACAGAGAAGGGCACCCTTGAGAGTCTTGTGTCCATAGGAAGGCTCACTGGTTTCTACGTTGCAGACCAATGCAGCTTTGTTTTTCTTCATAATTTCTAAGATATTTAAGTTATTTTGCGCTCTGCATTACTCATGAAGAATAGTTAGTGTTTCAGTTTATACAGCTTGTCAGATAGTCTAGAAAATGAATCTAAGTAAATGTAGAGCTATTGATTACTGATACTTTATTGTTGTTGGTTTTAAAGTAGAAGTCAGTGATGGAAGTTTTGTGGGAAATTCATGACAAGTGAATTATTGTGATTAATCCTTTAGAGGCTCAGGAAAAATGTGTTTGCCTGGGAAGAAGACTGTAACTAACTACTGGTGGAAGAAATTTGCTGGGGGTGAATATTCCAGGCCCTTGTTTTGGGTCATGCTGATGTCAATTGTCTCCTAAGGCAAAGACCAAACTTAGATAATCTAAGTAATGATGCTAATGTGTTTAACATTTAGTGCTGTGGGTTTTTCTTGCTTTTGAGTCAGAATTTAAACAACCCAGTCATGATTTGTGAGACACAGAAATTGTCCCTGCTATCCTGAATAAAAGTCGAGAGATGTTTTCAAAAGCAAGCAGGAAACACAGCTACGTGGATTCTTAGATATTTTGCATAAGCAATTTTTTAGCATTTCCTTTTGAGGCAAACATTAACTGCATACATGAAAAATTATTTACAAATCAAATGCTGTTAGATATATAATTAAACTTAAAATCATTAATAAAAACTAAATTAATTCTTTTTTTGAGACTAAAATTGTGAATTATATGGAGTCCTCTAGAGTAACTGTAACAGCATGTTCTGTTTTATCAGTGATTGAGCAAGAAGGCAAATATCTCCTCTCCCCTAGATGCTGCACATCTAAGTAGTTACATGTGAGTGCATCTTTATGATATTTTAATCCTGACTTTAGAGCAAGAGGGTGAAGGCTTTAGAGAAATGCATCAGTATAAAAGAGAGAACACTTTTCATAGATGCAAGAGCTATTTCCTACTTGGAGTAGTATTATAATAACCTCTGAAATGGAATTGGGTGTGTGTCTAGTAGATCCAGCTCCTGTATATCTTTTTTAGGTGTCTTGCTTCTGTCTCTTACATCTGCTAGCCCAATTTTGCAAAATACTTTGCACCCTGAGGTGACAAAGAGTTAGTTTACAATTAAAGATTTGGCAATAAAGGCTAATGAGAGAAGTACACTGATCTGATGCTATACTTAACTTGGTTCATTTAGCGTCTCATCCACTCCATCCCATCTCCTCCTCTGCAAAGAATGCCTGACTGTAGGAACTCTATTTGACCTAACTGTTGTGCTGCTTGAGAAGGATCCATCTTTGTTCACAGCTTGCTTTCTGTTCTTTTATTCAATAGGGATGAAGGTTTAAAAACAGAGCTCTTAATCTGATAGGAATGACTGTGCCAATACCTGTTGTTTTATCTTCAAGAGTGTGATTACAATCCTTCTTTACTGTATGTATTTTGAAAACAGTTACAGCATTTTATAAACCATTTCTGATTAGAAGGATTCCTTATAAATAGATCTTAACATGTTCACGGTCTTTGCCAGTAGCTCTTCATAGAGTTCATGTTTCATGTTTATAACCCAGATTAAAAATTTGGTATCAGGAATGCTTCTTTTCAAACCACTTTTTCCTCTCATTTTTTATTATCTTGAGTTGGTGATGTTACAGCTAACATATGACCAGATAACCCGTTACTTCGTTTTAACAGTAATTTAAGCTTAACTTCCTTGAAGACTTGAATTCAAGTCAAAAGCTAACAGCATGCGTGCAGTCAGTTGGTGGTTTGCTGCTGTTGCTGCATTAGCAGCATCTGACATAAGCCTATAATTAGCACTCACTTATTTGACTTTCTTAGATATTCACGTGGATTTCGTTTTTTAGGCACAATCATTTTGTCTCATGCTTTAGAAGAAAAGTCAGAAACAAAGTATCCTAATTTGGCAATAATAGTTATTCTAAATCATAACTTTTTAAAACATCTCAGAAAAGTTGAAGACATTTTTGTTTATGTCTATCTAATTGAAAGCCACATGCAGCCTGGTGTCTATACAGTGGTAGCGACAGATAACCGCAAGAAACTTTGTGTGTTGCCTTTTCTCAGGAAAAAAAAAAATTCCGTGAAAAGATGTGGTATGTAGATGTGTGTGTCTTTGTCTAAATTTTGCTTTTGTTACCCTTAAAGCCAAAAGAATATGGTGCTAGCCCTTTGATGAAATCTCTACTGGAATTAATCATTAATCCATTGGGAGGAAAATACTGAAAACAAAGGTCTCATTTGGTGCTCAGATTTTTAGGAATAGCTATGGAGTGTGTAAGCACTTGCCAGAACACACTAATGTGCAAAAGAACGCATTCTGCCAGATGTGGCTATCACTTATTTCAAAACCAAGCCTTCAAAACTTAGAGGAAATATGTACTTAAAAAAAAAATAAAAATGACAGATATACAAACTTCTTATTCTTCTTATCTTAATAAGTTCAATATAGAGAAGAGTAAGAAGGCACATCCTTAAGAAAAGAAAGTATGATAGTACCACTCCAGAACTGTACTTTCTCCTGAAGCTGTTGCAACTTTATGAAATACAAAAGCTACTTGATTTGTTCAGTGATCTTTTGTGATAATGTCTCCTTAAATTGAGGAGACCAACTGGTTAAGGAAATGTGTGTGTTTGTGATTGCAAGGTGGGCCTAAGTAAATGGGATAGAACATTTAGGAAACAGCAACGATAACTAGAATTTGATGTGTTTGTATATACAGCTAAAATGAAAACATCACAAAGCAAGAAGCAAAGATACTCTCTTTTAGGAAGAACTGTCAAGTTCTTGTAGCAGTGGTTTTTAAATGTTCACTCCTGTAAAACCCTGAGCGCTCTGTGTTGGAATGGTAATGACTTTTACAGCAGTGGAAATGTTTAGTACCTGCACTATGAAGATTTTTATTTTTACCCTGTTGTTGCAAGGAGTGCATGGTAGAATATTCTGGAATACAAGAAAATGGATGAGATAGCAGTGATATATGCAACATGTTAGCAAAAAACCCAGACTGTATGAATTTTAAATGAAGTGCGAAGTTAATTCATTATGCATGATGGATAACTATAATATTTGCAGAGATGAAGTTTCTAGTAAATCTTATTATATGCTGAATTTTGGGCATCAAGACACTCGCCCTCTTCTCCAGAGGGACTTTGTTGTACTTCCTTTCCTTGTGTAGCTTGATTTGTTGATGTTGTAAACATAAATCAGAAGACAAGATGCCGCATATTGACAGAGATGGAATTAATGAATTTATTTAGCTATTGTTGCAGAATTATCCCAAATGTTGTGGTTTGTTGGTTTAGATAGAAAGAAAACACTGCTGCGTCTGTAGTTGCATTTGGTAATTTTTTCATAGTTTTCAAGGATAAGAAGTTTATCTGGTTTGGTTTTTTTTCCCCCAAGTTATTTTCAAGCAATAATCCATAATCACACTAAGCATTTGGTGAAACCAAACAGATCACAGATCTGTCTCTCTAGTCCAAAGTGCTCTGCTCCTGTTTAAATGCTAATTTTGGCTTGTTTGTCTGGTATTTTGTCATAGGTGTCTGGTATTAATCTCAGGCTCACCACAGCACAGAGTTGCTCTTAATCTTTTAATTGTTTGTTCAGTTAAATCCCTTTCTGAACTAGATCCAGGCAGTGCAGCCTTAGAGCTGTAGTGTTCCCAAGGTCCTAAGGGGAAAATGGTCGCTCTCTCCCAGACATAGCAGTTTCACCCTCAATACTTTTTATTCTTGCATATCACGGAACACGTGCTATACTCCTCTCTTGGTGAATGTACTCAATGGGCAAAAGTCTTTTCTCCTACAGTGAAGACTAATCAAGATCCCCCTCCCCCCAAAAAAGAAAAAAAAAAAAAAAAACCAGAAAAAATTGCACTGAAGCATCTAAGAGGTGTTAATGAATTGTCCTAAGAGTAGAGCTTTGAGGAGGGAAGCCTGGAGGAAAGGGCTGGGAGGCGCAGGTGCTAATGCCTTATCCTTAGCTCTGTCTTCACTGGGTGAGGGCCTAAACTCTGACCGATGTAAAAGCTGGGCTCTCCCGAGTGTGTTTTCCAGGAATGGCATAATCCGGCTTATACAAGCATTTCTAGAATCAGGATTTGTGAAGGTAAACTTTTTTCTTCATCGAAATGGAGTGCCAGTCCAAGTGTGAGGTATTTTAAAGCCAGACAGGTTTAGAGCAGTTACTTGGAATTTTCTAATAAAATACCTGGAATATGCAGGAATATGTTGTCACCCTTTTTCTATGCTTATCTTTTAAATCCTGATAATTTCCTGTCAGAATAACAGACTGGCCAAGCATGAGAAAGTGAACATTAAAAAGCATAATAATTACAATCTGACATAAATTCATAGGTAGGGGTTGTATTGCTCAATTATTTACCGATCTCTGTAATTATGAAATTATGCTGGAGGTTAGCTGCTGATCTTTTTCTGTGGCATGTGAAAAATGTTTAAGCTCCCTGAAAACATGACTGGAAAGCCAATAACTGAGAAAAAAAAAATATAGTAACTTAAGACAATATAGCTCCAAGGAAAAAAAAATATATATATATATGTTATTTTAAAGTATAAAAATTATATATATACACACATTCATATGTGTGTATATATATGTATATATGAGATGGGTCAGTCTCAGTTATTTGATAGATAACAAAATGAAAGACACTTGCAATAGTAACAGAGTGGAAAATTCATTATTACTGAGCAGAGAAGTGAATTACATACAGGATCTACTTTTTTAAAAATATTATAATGCCAGGCCTTGCATGCAAGCATACAGTGCTGACAATTAAATTTACAAAGAAACATGGCTCTTTGGAGTGTCAGGCTCTTCTTGTATTGAAAATTTCTTGGTGGTGATGCTAAAGAAAGCTAGAGAAACTTGTATTTTCTTTTGGAAATTTTGAGGGATTATTTATTTATCCAGTGTGCTGGTTTTGGCTGAGATGCAGTTAATTTTCTTCACAGTAGCCAGCATGGGGCTGTGTTTTGGATTTGTGCTGGAAACGGGGTTGATAACCCAGGGATGGTTTCGTTGCTGCTGAGCAGGGCTGACACAGAGCCAGGGCCTTTGCTGCTCCTCAGCCCACCCCACCGGCTTAAACCATGACATCCAGGCATCCTTTTTTTTTTTTTTTGCTGCAAACATTTTTTGTCTCTTTCCTGTAATTCCAACTTTCTTTCAATTTTTTTTGCTCTGTGTATAGTTACTGAAGCATTACAGAGGAAAGTAGGAAGGGATAAAAGTGACTGTGATCAAGTCAGGTGGTAAAGGGGTCTTTGCTTAAATTGTCTCCTGCTATAGTATAATTTTACTTAGGGAGTAAGTGGTGTAGCCTTAAAAGAGTAACAATGCTGATCCTGGAACACATTTTTTAGGTACAGAGACAATTACAGCATGAGCTTGTATCATTTGGGAGAAAGCATGGGTTCATGTTGAATGTTCACAACGGGATCAGAGTTATAGAACTATGTAGTAGAAAATAAAAACTAAAATCTCAGCCTTTTAGCCTTTTACTGCTTGAAAATGTTTCCAGACTAACCAGGAAAACTCCCTTAATGACTGTTAATGGGCAAAATTCCAGACAAGCTTTTCCAGTATTGCTAGCTCTGAAACTCAGCTATTTCCTATAGGAAAAAGCAGCAAGGTGTAGTTCCCATCAGTTGTTTTCACTAACGTAATCTATTGACATCTCAGAAAACAGGCAAGTCATACTTGAAAAAGAAATGTAATTTTTTTTCCCCTCTGCAAACAAAAATAAAAAATGTGGCATTTATTTACTAAGAATCATATAAGCTACTTAACTGTTTAAAAACTTATTTGAATGGGTCCTCAGTCACTTAGAAGATTGCATTGTACTTCACCATTGTTTTCATATGACTGACTGATGGATGTAAGCTTCTCAGAGTCTCTTCACCCTGAGAAAATTTGGTAACTGCAGCCTTTGTCACCTCAACGCTTTCTTAGTGTTTTGGGGGGGATAAAGAGATTGACATATTTTTCTTTAGATTCATCCTTACAGCATAGGTGTTAGTTTGTATTACATTTTTGTTACACAATGGTGGCAGTAAATATTTTCATTATCACCCATAAAGTCTGAGTATGGAAGCCCTGTTCTCTGAATTTATACACAGCTGGAATAACGGGGAGGTCTAATAAACAGATTAAAGGTTTACATTTATGATTCCTAAAATGATTAGGCAGTTATGTGTAGCTAATAGGAACTGTGTATTATCCTTTATAATAATAAAGTACTAGATTATTATTTTTTTCTTAAAATTTGTATAAGTATAAAAATGAAAATATATCTGTTGTCCTACAAAGGGTTTGTTGGAGTTATGCTGCGTTTCATTGTGGTAGAGAACTCTTGCTCTTCCTTCTAAATCTAGAGGTACAGTCCTGGGGTACCTGTTAGAAGAATCTGTGATATGCATTAAATCTCATTATTTTGATCCCTTCTTTTCAAGACTGTTGTAATTCTGAATTTTTCGAGAGTAGTCATCTGGTCCTAAAATAGGCTACAGCATTTAACCTCTAATATTTGTTGACCAGGTGACATTTATACTTGCTTGTCTGTCCTGTTTTTTAAATAGAGAGTCAAAGTGTAGTTGGAACAGTCATTTTGCCTTTGCCTTTTTGCCTGTCTTGGTGTTTTGACTGCAGTAAACCTGGGACTTTGATTCCCTTCTAGTAGAAGTTTGCACTTGCCATAGGGAGGACTTGATCTCATGGGATTTGTAGATCAAGAAAACAGTGTCACTGTCTGAGACGTCCATGTACCTTCAACCTACCCTTGGTTTCTCTGTGTGCTTAAAATACATTTATGGTATAACACCTTCCTTATAAAGTAGAATATTTCATATTATTCCCTCTCAAACGCACAGCTCCAATGGCTTTGTAAAGTGGGCTTATTAATTGCATTTGAAACTGATCATGCATTAGACTTTTGCCTAATGGACAAAACTAGATGTAGTTACCTAATACACTTTTGATAGGCCTGCCGATGATCTGTAGTTTAACCTGATAAATCATTATCAAAAGGTCTTTGTTTTGTGATTAACTCGCTGCTGATTAGTAAGGGCTGATGCACGTGCCAGTCTAATTGGGGAGTATCTGGTTTCTGCTGTAGGATGTGCACGCTGCACTGCGGATTGCTGCAATTATTTTAGTTTCTTCTGATGTTACGTTATGCTGAGCCTGATTGGTGTCTTAAATACTATTTAATCACAGCAGTAGCTAAATAAATAATAAGAATTGGCTTTTAATGAAATGAAAAGTCTACATGCATATGTGTCACTCACTGAATTTTTGCCTGCTTTCTTTTCTCAGACACTAATATTTAGGGGGTTGTTCTTGTAGCCTCTTCCCATTTACCTGTTCTTTGCCTTGTATTATGTATTATAACCTGTGGATTGAGCTGAACAAGGTCAGATGTAAATCTTCATGATTGAAGCCTGCATTGTCTCTTGACTTCAGATTTTATAGATTGTTTATTATAGGTATTATCTTTTTTCAGCTTCTGCTGGAATTGAATCCTTTGTGATTGCCATTTTGTTGTTTTAGATAGAATCATGCAAAAGCATACGTTATGCATAAACAGATTATGTTCAAAACCAGGCACCAACTCGATTTTCTGCTTTTTCACTTGTCTCTTTCAGGATTTGGGCTTAGAAACAAACAAATGAAAACAGGGAGCTCGTTTTTTTCAGGTAGAAAAGTTAGGGTTAATCAACTTACTAACAGTTTTTTTACAGCCTCTGTGGAGCTTGTGGTTTTTTTTTTTTTGTCTGATTTCTTTGTTGTTTTAATAGAGGTCAGTCCATGCGAAATCCCTTTGGTCTGTGAATGTATTGCATGCCAGTGCTGGTTGGTGCCAGGTCAGTAATATTGAGAACATCCTCAAACTTGTATTCTGTTTAGTCCCACTTGGATTTCCATACCCTAGGATGGCAGTGTATGGTTTCGGACCCAACATTGGCAAGCAGTCAGCATGGCATGTTTCACCTTAGGCACGGTATTATGATGCAGGAGTTAAGGTGTCGGTCTGTAGTTGTGGTTAATCACTTTCCTTAGCTATCATGAATAGTTCTTACAGTAACAACTGAATGTTGGTGTCTATATAAAATCAACCACATAAACCAGTATAAACTAATATTTGTGAAATACATGTTTTCTACCAATTGTCAACACTTAATTATCATTGAAACTACTCATTATTTGTAGTCTTTTCAAGACAGGTTTTTTGGGTTTTATTGTAATTAAACTGAGATAATAGATTTCCTAATTCATCACGATTTATCATGGGGAATATAAAGTTCCATCTCCTCTGTTCACCTGTTTCTTTTTTTTCTTTCTTTTTTTAATTTGAGATCTTGCATATGATGATCGAGATTTGTATCTGCAAAGAAATCTAAATACTTTCCTCAATTTTTATACAAATGCACAATTCCATACCAGTGTGCAAGACCCGTAGGTTAGATGTCATTTCAGCAGTAGAATACTTATTTAAAATAACAATTGGAACGATGGCACATAAATCTTGGCCAAATTAATTGAAATCAGTGACTGAAAGCATGAAGGGAACAATACATAGAAGACGCAAATGACAGTTCCTATTGCATAGAGTAGTGTAAATAGAGTGAGTTCTTTCCAAACCAGCTTCTGTTTCTGATGGTGGTGGTTTAGTAGAGGCCATGGTCATAAGTTGAAATAGGAGGTTCTGACTTGTTATGGGGGGGAGGTGTGGGTAAAAATCACTCTGAAGATAGTTAGGCATTGACAGACCTGTCTATGGAGAACACCCAATCTCTGTTCTTAAAGGTGTTCAAACCTTGCCTGAAGAGAGCTCAAGACAACCTTGTCTGAATTCAGGGGTGACCCTGTTTTGAGTAGAGGTTGGTCTAGGTGACCTTCTGAGCTCCTTTCAAATCGGAATTGTTCTGTGATTCTTTGTGCAGACCAAATGATGTCAAAAAAAGGAAATTAAGATCCCCTCTTTCATCTTGCAAAATTGTATTTCTAAGAAGCCCTAAGGATTTCTTAAAAGGACCAGAAAACTTCATCTTATATTCCACTTTCTTTTGTAGAACAGTTGTAGATTAGTTGTGCCTGTCCTCTGGCATCGAGTTAATGAAAGATTAATCGCTCTTTTAGTAAATGCAGTGATAAACATCAGTAGCCTGAGATATTTTTCCTTGATGAGCTAGATATTTCCATACCCTTTTTCTGTACATGCTGTTATGTAAACACATTAAATATATTAATTATTTAAAATATATTTTAATATATTAATCTTATTTTTAATTATATGAAACACTGATAATAAATAGCCAGTGAAAACCATCTTCCTTGTGTAAAAGTATTCCATGAGCATGTGTCACATTTAGATCTGTATGTAATTGGCATACAATTTTTCCTGTCATATTCTGATAGCCATCAGCAGTGGGAATTCAGCCTTTACTGGAGGGGGGGCTTGGGGTTCTGTTTTGTCTGTTTATGTCCTCACTGTGGGTGCTGAATGTAGGTTTGTTCTCAAACAAATCTGTAGTGCTTTGACTTGTGTATTGTCTGTAGGTAGTTTTAAAACAAATTATAATCACAAAGTACCGAGGATTCATGAAATCTGTTGCAATTAGTTTTTCCATATATCTGTTGCCTTCACTATATTTACTGGACAGTTCAGCAATTGGTGGAAGTCAGTAGAGCTCTGTTAAAATGGTAACTTTGCAAGTTTATTCCAGTTGAGAATGGCTTCTGTAATGATGGTGGTAATGTGTGGCATAAGACTATATAATAAAAGTAAAACAATATACCCATATATTGCATGCAAAAATATTTCTCTTTTTGTAAAGTACATATGTAGAGCAGCAACAAGATGTCACGTAGGAGAAAATTTCATCCAATAATTCTGTTGCCATCCAAAAGTGATCTAATTATTCTTTTTTATCTTTTTTATCACTCTCTGCTAGAGTTCCTTGCGCGAAAAGTAATTCTTGAATTTCAGACTATGAACACTACAGTGAAGTGACAAACATACTCCTAGTTTTAGTAATCCCTGAATATCTAGGTAATTTTACCTAATCTCATGCTTTCTTCATGTTTTTGCACTTGTTTAATTTCATATTTGTATATGGCAAATGTCTTAAACTTTTACTTCTTTCTTATCAGTATTAAAGATGCTAAAATAGATACTGCGGAAGAATGCTTGTGAAGTGCAATGTCTGTGCATGTGCACTTATGGATAACACAGCTGCTTTATAAACACAGGGGCTCATGGTATGATCAGTTTTAGGCAAACACCCTGCAGACAATCCTGTGTGT
Source organism: Egretta garzetta (assembly GCF_000687185.1). NCBI lineage: Eukaryota > Metazoa > Chordata > Aves > Pelecaniformes > Ardeidae > Egretta > Egretta garzetta. The sequence goes on along the minus strand of NW_009260182.1, from coordinate 420,689 downwards.
TCAGTCCACGTATGCTATTTACATTCATGCTTTCGTTTTATTAAGCGTTTTTGTCCAAGCCATTTGCGAAGGGTGGGCCCTGCAAGCACCCTCTGTGCTATTAAAGGGATCACCGTTTCATCTTGGTCCTTTGAGTCAATACATGCTCATAAGAATTAAAGCCTTGTCAGTTATCAGGCTATCAAAGTGTACTTTTGGAAGATATTTTATGCCAGGTACAATATTTCAGGTTTGTTTTTTTTAACAGAATTAGCAACTCAGGTAATTAAGCTTACATTAGATCAAGTAAATGAGCTCTGAGACTCGAGTTAAAAGCTGAAAGTTTGTCAGCTTAATTGTAACAAATTGTTGATCTGACATACAAGGTTAACAGCAGCTAAAAGCTTAGGAGGAAAAAAAAAACCCACCACCAGTCAATCAATAGGGAAATCCTTTAAAGCAAAGCTTTGCTGGGCTTGAGTATATGAGAGAAACAGGGCACACACCAGAGGACAAAGAGAAATTCTGACTTAATATTTGAGAACCTTTATAGATTAAAAAAGCCCCAAATGTACAAGATTTAATTAGAAGCTTACAATTTGCTGTTGTGGGGAGGTGAAGGGAGGGGAACTGAGGATGGCTTGTTTGAAATGACCTTGCTGTCAGGGTTTCACATAAGCTGTTAAATGTATGCAAAGAACCGCCAGGAAATCAATAAAATAAAACATTGCAGCTGTCCGGTATGGAAGCGCGGGACATAGATTACCACTTTAATTTTCAATCAATACAGAAACGGATATCTCTGAAGCAGAAAAACATGACCTGCACGCAGATGTTCATGGCAGGACAAAAGTGAATGCAACAGCTATCCATAAGTCTCCTATAGGTGTTTTCAAGAGTAATGATACAGGGTGCATTGGTTCTGTATAATTGGTACTTATCTGTTCCTGATCAGGAATATCTACTCCCAAAATAAAGTAGCTTTCTTCATGATTTATCAGTTTTACAAAGCTTTTTGACAGTTGGCTTTAAAATTTACTGGATGGTATTGGATGTGCTTGTTTTATTTGGAAGTTTGCAGCTCTGGTCAGCCTTTGAAAACAGTGTCCGCTGTAACTGTGAACGGGTGTCTGAATGATGCTGCCCAAAAGCTACTGAGGAGGGAAATTGAGTAGCTCAGAGAATTCTACCAGAGGTCACAATTTTAAAAGTATTCAAGGTTGATTGTTGCCAAAAGCTATTACTTTGTGATGGTCTTTCATGTCTGTTCGAATGAGTTAAGCAGACTATTTCTTTTGAGAGGGTAAACTTGTTACAGTAAAATCTGATTGCTTTTCAGTTTGAATGTGAAAGTAAGGGAGCTTGAAAATCTAATCCATTGATACCTTTTGATTAGCTTGGAAACCCATTTTTAGGGAAGTATTGAATAAGTTTGTATTGCTTTTGCCTGTGCCTACAGATAGTCAGCACATAGTTTGAAGTGTTTTAATCATTTCGCTTATATTGAAAGTCTTCTCTAAATACCCAGTGCATTTGTGTTTGGTTTTGACTAGAAATAATTTAATTTCTAAACTACAACTCCAGAGAAACTGAAACTGTTTAGGATTTCTGCATGTGCTATGAATTAAAACCCCATTGTAGAATGTTTGCTCATTTCATAAATTCCATTTTCAAAATACCCACAGAGGTATAAAAAAAAATAAAAAATAAAAAGACAAACCTTTTCAAATTGCAGGTGATGGCACTTTGGGGTTAAATAGGACTTGGTGTCCCTATCCAGCTTGTAACTAAAGTCAGGGGAAAACCAACTGATATGAGTAGGACCAGGGTCACCAACAGTGGCTATCGTATGTACTTGGCAGTTGCCATAGTTTCCAGAGTCAGGGCCCTCCCGTAGGTTATTCAGTTCAGTGACAAAAGTTCAAGAGAGTGATGTAATCAGCAGTTTTGTGCTCATATCGAAGCAGTGAGAAAACATTTGTGGTGTGGGTGCAGGACCTCCAAAGGGCAGAGGCAAGCAGTGCCCAGAAAGATGAAGTTGGGGGTTGACTGGGTAGTTAGCAGTACTAGGGTATCTTAGTGAAATGGTTTTGGTAAATAGCGCTTTGTGAAATCTATTGGTAGGGTTTGTACCTACGGTTATTTATGTCATATAAAGCAGCTCATCCATATGAATTTTTCATTGAATTTCAGATTTGAATGAAATCGGAGTGAAAATAAATGGAAGTTATTTCCATTTATCTGATTTTTTGCAACGATTCTATCCAACTGACAAGTTAGCATAATTTCTTTTCTGAGACACAAATCTGTCCAAATAAAACAAATCAGTCATAAACTGTATCTGATTTTTTGCAACGATTCTATCCAACTGAGAAGTTAGCATAATTTCTTTTCTGAGACACAAATAAAACAAATCAGTCATAAACTCCCTGAGCCGTTCAGTGTGTCTGTTCCTGACTTTGTAACAAAACCTGAAACCAAGTGACAAAGATGCATGTGGCTGCATTTTCAGGTTTCCTATCGTAGAATTCTACCTATAATGGGATCATATGGCTGTAGGTAACCTCTTTTCTCCATCAGAAAAAGAGTCCTTGAGAGAACTTCATGTACTCATTTTTTAAATGGTATCTTTGCATAGCAGAATAGATCTTTTGGTTTTACATCATGAGGTGAGTTCTGCCAATTTAACGCTATATGATAATCCCAGCATGTAATTTATCTTGGTAATTCTCCCTGTCTTCCCTGATAGGAGAAAACAGAAAGTTACCTCTTTTTGAGAATGTTATTTGTGAAACTAAAGACCAAATAATTACTGGTTACACAAATTCCAAATTTTAGGGAAGAGTTTGAAAACCCTGAAATGCTTTTTTTTTTTTTTTAATATTAGTAATTTTGTGTTTACATTTGATGTGGATATTGATAGCAAATTGATAAAAGACACTGGAAAAGTATTTTTGTGTATTTACCATGTAGCTTGGTTTTTGTTGTGGTGAGTTGCATAGTTTGAAAGGAATGGATTGTTAAATTGTAGTGAAATAGACTTTTAGAAACTGAATTTGAAATAATGAAAATAATTTCCTTTCCTATTATATCTGGTGTCCTTTTAGTTTTGTGTCTTTGTAACTTTTAGTATTTGTAGTTAGAAAAATACCAGTAATGTACGATAAAAATCAAGGCACATAAAGCTTGTGATTACATTTAGCAAACTGTTTAACTCTTTGTATGACTAAAGAGATTATTATACCTCAGTAAAAATAGATACTACATAGACAGATTTATTTATTTACCTTCAGTTTCCAACAGTGAGTTTAGAATTGTTCAAGTATATTCTAGCATGTGATGTGGATTGGTTTGGTTGAGTCATGATTTGCCATTGGGAAAGATCAGGTTTATCCTCTGTAGTGCATGAACCTACTTATTAAGCAGTGCGTGTGTGCTAATCTCACTTTGTAACACATTAGTTTGATTCTTTTGACATAAAAAAATCCATAGTAGTAGCAGTGTTATAAAGTGGGGTTATTAAAAAAAAAACGCCTTCATGCATCCATTTTGTATAGGCTCATAATTTTTTCTCAAGAATGTCTCTGGCTATTTTTGTGGTAAATCTTAAGCTCATGAGAGAGATATTTTGTTACATTTCCTCAATTAGTGCTGCGGAAGTTGGAAAGGTTACATTGTGGTTTTATATGCTTTTCAATTAATAGGGGTTTTTAAGGTATTTTTTTCTTTATTTTACCAGCCATTCTAATGTGTATTTACTTGTCATTAGAATGGGTAATAAGGATGTAAACTGTACATGCCACATCATCACAGCTGGTTGTACACAGAGCCTTCAAAAAATATGTCTGCAAATCAGATTGACAATCCCACATACTTGTTTATATACCTTGTTATATCCTTTTGTACTTCATAGAAGTGTCAACAAAGAAGCAGTAAAAAAAGGGAAAATAATGGAAATATTTATTTTTTTATTTTTATTTTTTTTTTAGCATTGAGAATAATTGATTGGGGAGGTGGATCACATTTCAACATTCAAAATGCTTGTGCTGGAAAAGCTATCTTCTTTTTCTCCATTACACAGTATAGAAAGGGTCAAGGTGTAAACTTGAAAAAATTTTTTACTTCAGCCTGCTGCACTTTGAAAAACACAGCCTTAAGACCGAGACATAAATAAGGATGCTAATTCATTCATTCTATTAATTAAACAATGGAAAGTGAGGAATACATCTCATTTACATGTATGGAAATAGCTTTCAGGTTTCTCATGTGGGGTTTTCCCCCCATTTTTCATACCTGTTGAAAAGTATTCCAACTTTCTTCCTTGCATGATGTTAACAATTGTATTTTGGAAGGTTCAGACCACTCTGTGGTTTTGTGGTTTGTTGTTGTTTTTTTGGTTTTGTGGTGTTGTTTTTTTTTTTTCCTCCCAGGCACCCCAAGAAAATACATATAAAAATGGAAATTCCTGGAGATGTAGTGAGATGTGCAGTTCTACACATTTCATTCCATGTCGGGAATGGAAAAGCCTGTTTTATCTGTGTTTCTTTATTGAGGAGGATCTAGAAGTGGGAAGAGACTGCAAACGTCTCTACTGAAGATAGCAGCACTGCCTGAAGAAAATAGAGGATACGGAGGTGGCAGATAGGGAGCGGAGTCTGGCGGGGCAGGGAGTGTGCTCCCTGTTTGTGTCTCCAGGCCATGCAGGAGCAGACGCCTCCAGTTGGTAATTTCCATTCTTAGGTGAAAAGATGCAAGAAAGTTTTATGTTATGTGTGAAATAGGCTTGCTACTTTCTCCTATTTCCAAAGCCATTCTCTGTAACAAAAATAAACCCCTACAAATATAAACAAACAAAAATTGTATTAATTGAGCAGAAAAGTGGTATTATTCTAATAAGAATTGTCCATTCTGTCACAACAACACATTAGGTTTTGCACATCTGTTGATGCACTCTGCTTTTGAGCTACTACAGAAAAATGTTATAAAAAATAGTTGTCTTAAAAAAATTATGAAAGGTCAATAGTTATGCAAAAGTATTGTAATGCTGAAGATGCTACTGGCAAACATGATGTGATTTTACTGCCCTTCTCAAACAACTTTCTCGTGTCCCATGTATGGTACCTTTTTTAATCTCACCTTGGCAGATGATTTCTAAGACTCGGTGTGCAACCATATATGCACGATGCCAAGAAGTTTCCAACCCCCTTTTTCATTCATCTTCATTAGTAAGGTCAATTGCAATGAATCTGCTGCAGTTAATAGATTGAGGGAGGGACAAGAATTCAATCTCCAGTTAGAGAATACTTGAGTAAGTTAAATGTATTTCATTGGTTGGGTAAGTACTTAAACAGCTGCTGATAAAATCTCCTGTCCACTGGGAATTATCTTTGTGAACTCGTGGATACACTGAACTTTAGAAAAGAATGAACTTCATGCTTGTCTTTAACAAGGGAAAAGAGATGGAGGCGGACATTGCATATCAATTTAGTCAAGATACTGGGAGGTTGTGCATTAATATATTTTATAGATAGATATTTTACATCCTTTTTTGTTGTTATCTCTCAGATTTTATCTTAACAATTGACACAGCTAACAAGTGTCCATATGTAATGTGAATACCAGTGAAAATACGCTGGTGAAACCACTCTTCAGATGTAACACCAATTCATTCTTCATTCTAGCCTAACTGAGGTAGAGAAATCTTAACAAAAAAACCGAGGGGATAGGGAAGAGTGGAGGAGGTAGGGTGGGTTTCACATGAGAGCAGAGAACAAGTTTATCCATTTATCTAAATTCCATTAAAGAATTATTTCTACATGAAAATAATGTAACTTTCATGTCAACTAGTAGTTTCAAATAATATTTATTGTCTTCATAAAGAAGGTAAAATTACAGTAACTAGTTTCAGGTCATAAACAACTATTAGTTTCTGTGTGTTTGTGTATTCACAAAAAGTTCTCACCTCTCGGGGTGAGACCCTCAGGGCAAGACCATGTTGTGGTATTCCCTCAAAAACAGTAAAAGAAAAAGTTCCATTTTCCATAAACATGTAGCAGAGCTGGTACTGCCCTCTGAAACTGCAGAAGAATCATACATCAGGTTTCTAGTTTGGCACAGAAAGATTGCTATTACAATAGGCTTGTCCCCGTCTCTGTTCTGTTGTGTACGTCTAGAGATGGGAAATGTCATTTGTGTAAGAAGTAGAGGTATGAAGGAAGCGTTACCGATGTGACCAGGTGAATTATCTGCTCACCCTGGTGGCAGAGCTGAAAGAGGAAGTGGAAAGGTTAAGGAGGATCAGGGAGTGTGAGAGGGAGGTAGACTGGTGGAGCGACGTCCTACTACCGCTGAGGCCAAGGCAGCAGATGGAGGCAAAGGAGCAAAGGATCCCCTAGCTTCTTGCCACCAAGCAGAAGGAGGGGACCTAAGAGATGGGGGGGAATGGAAACAGGTCCCTGTTCAGGGTGGCAGACATGTCCCCTCCTGGCCTTCCTCACTCTCCCAGTTGCCCTTACAAAACAGATATGAGGCTCTGGAACTTGAAGGCCAGGCAAATGAGGATGTAAGTGAAGGTCCATCCAGGGCATAGACTAGGGTGAGTCAGTCAACCCAACGTGCTACTACTTCCTCTGTTACGAAAAAAAGGAGGGTAACTGTCATACTCAATTCCCTTCTGAGGGGAACAGAGGGCCCGATATGCCAAGCAGACCCATCCCACCGGGAAGTCTGCTGCCTCCCTGGGCCCCAGGTTAGAGAGGTTACTAGGAAACTCCCTGGTATGGTATGGCCCTCTGATTATCATCCACTATTGGTTATGCAGGTAGGCAGTGATGGGGTTGCAGAGAGAAGTCCAAAAGGGACTTTAGGGCACTGGGGCGGTTGGTTGAAGGACCAAGAGTACAGGTAGTGTTTTCCTGAATCCTGTCAGTGGCAGGAAGGAGCACTGAAAGGAACAGGAAAACTCACCTGATTAACAGGTGGCTCAGAGGCTGGTGCCATCAGTAGAACTTTGGGGTTTTTGATCATGCTGGGGTCAAGCAGGACCTGTTCTCCTTGTACGACCAGATGACCTGCCTAGTGGATGAGGGAAAGGCTGTGCATGTTCTCTACCTGGACTTTAGTAAAGTCTTTGACACCACCTCCCACTGCATTCCACTAGAGAAGCTGGTGGCTCATGGCTTAGACAAGTATACTCTTTGCTGGGTAGAAAACTGGCTGGATGGCCGTGGTTGTGCTGAGCAGAGTTAAATCCACTTAGCAGCCAGTCACAAGTGGTGTTCCCCTGAGTTCAGTTCTTGTTTAATATCTTTATCAATGATCTGGATGAGGGGATTGAGTGTGCCCTCTGCAAGTTTGCAGATGACACCAAATTGGGTGGGAGTGTCGAACTGCTTGAGGGTAGGAAGGCTCTACAGACGGATCTGGACAGACCAGATCAATGGGCTGAGGCCAACTATATGAGGTTCAACAAGGCCAAGTTGCTGGGTCCTGCACTTGGGCCACAACAACCCCATGCAATGCTACAGGCTTGGGGAAGAATAGGGAGGTGGTTGTCCCCCTGTACCCGGCACTGGTGAGGCTGCACCTCAAATACTGTGTTCAGTTTTGGGCCCCTCACTACAAGAAAGATGTTACGTTGCTGGAACATGTCCAGAGGAGAGCAACAAAGCTGTGAAGGGTCTGGAGCACAAGTCTTGTGAGGAGCGGCTGAGGGAGCTGGCGTTGTTTAGTCTGGAGAAGAGGAGGCTGAGGGGAGACCTTATTGCTCTCTACAACTACCTGAAAGGAGGCTGTAGTGTAGTGGGGCTCAGTCTCTTCTCCCAAGTAACAAGCGATAGGGCAAGAGGTAATGGCTTTAAGTTGCATCACGAGAGGTTTCAGTTGGATATTAGGAAGAATTTCTTTACTGTAAGCATGGTCAAACATTGGAACAGGGTGCTCAGAGAGGTGGTTGAGTCACCCTCCCTGGAGGAGTTCAAAAACCGTGTAGACGTGGCACTTCGGGACATGGTTTAGTGGGCATGGTTGTGTTGGGTTGACAGTTGAACCTGATGCTCTTAGAGATGTTTTCCAACCTTAATGATTCTATGATTATGAGGTGTCCAAAATAGGGTGCAGCTTTTCTGTGGCAGCAGTTTTTCTGGGCTGTCTTGATTCCTGGGCAATTGGTACTCTGCTCTGCCCCTTTTTCTGCAGTCAATCAAGTTCTCCCTTTGCCTAAGGAGACTTGGGAATTTCTGAAAATGGTGATTTAAAGAGATAGATGGTACTTTTATTACTGACCTCTGATTACGTTTGCAAAATTGAATCACTCTTCTGTATAATTATGGTGGTGTTTTGTTGTTTGTTTTTTTTTTTAAGTTACTTATTCCAAGCTCATACTGCTTAAATCCTTCCCAACTCTGTTTACTTAACAGCCCTACCTGAATCTCATAAGAAAATATAAATAAACCTTTTAAATAGATTGGTATCAATGTTATTCCTTAGATACACATCAGGTAATCTGACTTCAAAGCCAAATGCTCTGAGAGGGTAACATTGGATTTGACCACAGCATTTTCAATCTCTAATCCAAGTCTTTGTCAATTAGTAAGGTAGATGCATAGCATCTAAACTGATTTCAGCTAGTGGTTATTTAATCTATGATTTTTAGGTCAAAAGAATCCTGGATAAGCTTCTTGGTTATGATAAACTATTGTTAATAACAAAAAGGGACGTAATTTGTATTAATAAATGATAATTTGCCTGGTTTTAAATGTAAAGCTTAAAAAAGGGAGGGGGAGGAAGTCTTGTTTGGCAGCTTTCCATCTAAAATATTAAGAACAGGTTCAATTTCTCATGAACAAATTAATGATGATAAGTTTTATTCAGGAAAACCAGCAGGTGAGCAGAAAGAATGAGATCTAGGACTCTTGTGCTGTCACTAGGAGCAGTATTGTAAAATACAGCCGTGTTCTAAAATTGAACAAATTTCCCTTTGAACCTAAAGAAATATAAAGCCTCTGTTAATGTGATATTTTTACTTTTAGTATTATTTGATATAAGGTATAAAACTACTTACATAATATAGTTTTCTGAGTGTATATATGCATATCATAGGCGTATTTGTGTGTAATATAAAGTGAAAGAGAGAAAGCTAGGAGATCAAACATTTGGCATTATATGCAGCTGGGTATTTCTGACATAAAATGCAGTTCCAGCTACGTGCAATATATTTGTGGAGGGAAGGAGTACAAGTGGGATAATTTTGTCCAGAGGTAATATTGTTTAGTTTGTTGGGAAAAAAAAAAAAAAGGAAGAAACAAAAAAACCCAAAAAACACCACAACAACAAAAAAACCAAAATCCAACGTATTTTTTTTCTCTTTATTTTCTTGGAAAAAATGCAGTATGTGTGTCTAATTTAAGGCAAAGTAATTTACATTTACTTCAGGGATTTTTTCCCTTGTTTTTTTAGCAAAGACATTGACTAATGATGAGCGCATAGGTCTCCTGGGTTTTATTTCCTGCTCTAGCTTCTGAAGAAATCTAGTCTTTATTGCTGATTTAACCTCTTACTATTACTCTCTTTCTTTGTGAAGTAATACTGGGGTTTCAAAAAAGGAAACAGAATGAAATACTAGTAAATTTGAGGACAGATTGCATTTCTTTAAGAGTTCAAACTATCCATAGTCTAAAATGAACTTAAAACACTTCAGTTCTGTAATCCAGAAATTAGTAAACCTACCTCAGATGCTTCAGTATGGTGTATGAGGTCATCTGACATTTACAGGGCAAGGATTCCAGGAAAATGGAAATTGCAAGTAATTATAATATGTGACATATTATATACGTTTCTACACATGGCTTGTGTCACATCACTGAAAATACTTGATATGTTTAAAGGTAGTTGTATGCTTGGGTACTTAGTTGGATCTGAAGCCTTCCTAGAGTCTTGACAGTCTGTTCCTTCGGAGCATTGGCGAGTTGTTTGTTATGACAGGCAGAGTCCAGCCCCTGATGCTGTTTACATGGAAAAGAGGATTTTTGAGAGCACGGTATAGCTGCCTACTTATGTTCGTTTTATACTAAATATATTATTTTGCAGAAGAGGGTATTTACTGCCCATGTCCAACATAATCCTTTCAGGGTAAGGTATTTTAAGAAATCATAGCACTTTTATTGCTTGATCGGATTAAAGTTGATTAGTTTCCTTTACTTATATGATGGAAGAAATATCAGGAGAAGTGAAAAAATCAAGAAATGAAGAGGGATGCAGGTCTGTAACCTCTTGCCACTTTGTCAAAGCTATTTCATTATTTTTGTCATTGGATTTTTTTTTTTTTTACTTTTTTTTTATTTTTATTTTTTGAAAGGAATAGGTAGGACTATAAATCTATTTTGTTCACAGCTGGCAAAAGTTAGATCTCCTCTGAGTCAACAGAGGCAAATATATATTGCCACTGTCATGCAGAGAATGTCCAGAGCAGCTGAATATTTATATAAAAATCAATATTAGCCTCAGAATTCACTGAAAAGATGAAAGGATGAGAATCACTATCTAACAGCTACTGATTGCCACATCCTTCCCAGTCTTTTTGGAAAGAACAAAGAGAGCATTAATACGAAATGTCTACCTTGCTGCTCACTTCCATTGTACATGATTTGGCTCTATTTGATCAGCTGAATCTCCCAGAGGAGACTCACAAAAGAGGAACATTTGCCTGGGAAATACAACCTCTGCCTGTCCCGGCGTCCACTTTTTTGCGCTTGCATTGGAAAGACAGCGGTGTTTGGCAAGACCTGTGACAGCAACCTTTGAAGAACCCCTGTTCAGTTAAGGAAACTGCTCCACTCTCCTTTTAGTAACAATATCATTCATTAAAGAGAAGTAACTTATCTGTTCATTACTGGGGTCTAAAATTAAAAACATTACGAATAATTTTTTTTAAAAGGTGAATTATACTCTCTGGCAATGGCAGTTGCAGTTGCACCTTGAATTAGATTTACTCTGAAAAGAACATACAGGCTTCATAAAGTGCATTTATAGTTTCAGTTTGTTACTAATTTTGAGAATGTTTTTGTTTCTGTTATAGTATTTTGCATTTGTGACAGAGGCATCACCACATGTTATATTTTAAAACGTTTAGTTGTGAAGCTGTGTATTAAAAAAGTTAGTTCTTTTTCTAGGTCACCTGAAATAAGATGCAGGACTTAATTTAGGGTGTATGAGTGTATTTATGTACTCCAGGGACAGCAGGTGACAGTCTAAATTCTCAAATTCCCCACAATTTCATTGTGATTTTTTTCCATGTATGTAGCAGAGCCAGCCATTTTCTCATCTCTTCTGTTTTGCTAAAGATCAGGTCTGAGAGAATGCTTCATGTGTATGATCTCAGAATTTCACGCCCTCATTTCAATACATTACTCTGGCAATTGTAATGTTCTTAATCTGACCACTGTCTTGTTTCTAGGGTGTGTTCAGCAAGAACCTTTAAAAATGAGTGTTAGTTTTATTTACAGCAAAATGTTTTCTTTCTTTCTCCCCCGAATTTACTTCTATAAATTTAATTAGGCATGTGACATAATCAAGGAGTGAGGAAAATACCCCATGTATTTCTTAAAATTCTTTTTTTACTTTCTCATTTTATTGTCTAGTTCAGTGTTGGCTTTTGGTTTTTTTTTTAAAAAAAAAAACAAATCAATATCTTGTTGATCATGCTCTACATGATAATCAGATATGTTGCCATTGCACATAGTACGGAGGATTTTCACAGGAAAGATTTCTTTGGCCTTTTTTCCTTTTAACTTGCAAAAACGTACATTTAAAATGGACTTCAGGTGTCAATTATGAACATGTACCTGAATTCTGAACACACTTGTTGTTGCACAAAGAGTTCTTGGTTGAGTGTACTATTGAAAGAAGTCAAATACGTGAAATTTTAAGGGAGAAAATAATTTGGGTGATTTCCTTCACTAAAGTTTAAATCATCTTAATCTACTTCTGAATCTAGTTCTGATTTTTTGCATTCCTGTATACAACACTACAAATATGTATATGATGGTTTTATCTTTATATTTTTTCTTAACTGTCTGAAAAATCCCTTTCAGCTTCATTAATGGCAAATGCATGTCTTCCTGGCTGGTCAGGCTGTGACTGTCCTGTTAGGACAGCAGTAGATGCATCTGCACTAAAAAAACAAAGATGAGAAATTAATCATATATTTTAATAGTATGTATTGCACATGTGGGTTTTGTTTGTGTCTCTTCCATTAAGGAAAAAATAATAAATTCCAAACGCTTCTGAAGCTGAAAGCAATGGGACACTTGAAAAATTGCATTCTGGGGGACTTTATTCTTGTGCTACCCATGTGCATGACACGCGTTTCTATATTGATGGCGTACTGATGTACACTACGTTTTATCAGAACACCCATCTGTGTTCCCTTGCCAACATTACTAATAAATTGTCCCCCATGGTGGGCAAGAGCTATGTTTGTAGATCAGAGGCTTGCTTTAATCCCTGTAATACCTCTGTGCCATCTTCTAGCCTGTGGGATACACGCTCTGTAAGGGAATCAAATGGCATAGTTTGCAAGGGCTGAGCTTCAACCTGGTATATGGAAAAGAGAGAGGGCTTAAGAACTTACATCCATTATTTTGTAGATAAATTTTAATAATTTGCTGTAAATGTGTAATTTGTAACCTAGCTGCCAGCTTGCTCTGGCAAATCAAAGTTCAAGGCTGCAGAACAGTTAGTTTCCTGTTGCCATTCTTTGGTGTAAAACCCTGGTGTGGTCTTCTGAGGTTTTTAGACCTAAACCTTTTCTTTTCCCTGTAGGGTTCTGGTCTGCATGCCAGTTTTTGGTGTGTCTCTGCAACACTGTATCTGTTGGTCCTGGTAATTTGCCCCTGCTGGGTTAGGTGCCTTACTCTCTTTCAGTGCACATAAAAAATTCGGAAGAAGAAATAACAGGTTAGATGCCTTGTATTTACAGCCGTGCACAACCAGTGTCAAGGTTCAAGAGAAAATCCTCTGCAAGAATCCATCAGAGACTGAGGTGGGGACTTTAAAACAGAGATGAAGCATTTCATCCAGCCTGGCACATGGCATCTTAATCTGTAGAAGGGATGTTTGGGCTTTTATCCCATGACATTGATCTGAATTACTGAATCAATTCTCTTTGGTGCTAGATTTGAGCTGCCTAAACCATAGAATTGCATTTTAATTTAGACTTACTTTCTTCTGTAAAAGATAAGGGCTCCTTCCGGACATACTATTAGGTCTCAACCTTGAAGGATTCTGTTATAATTTCAACATTTATCCACTTATCTCATGAATAAAAGGTTTCTGTTTTAATTCTAGTAATCCCCCATGTGAAAGCCCCTAGCACAACCAGATTCATTGCTGAGAGCACACAAATCAGCTACTGAATTCAGTTATATTGATTTCTTCTGCTTACTTCAGGGAGGGATCAACACCCAGGTTCATTAAGAACCCTGAGCCAGCGCTCGCCTGCTCTGTTGTTCTGTGTGACTTTCACTAGCTGACATCTCTTGCCTTCAGTTTGAATTACTGATCTTGTATGACTGAAAGCCCGTAAATGGATTCAAGCAGTGACGCTGTGACTGGCGTCTTCTCCTTGCCTTGCAGAGCAAAACTGCAGAGCTTCATCATAGCAGCGTGGTCTTTTCTCTGAGATTTGGAACTGTGATTTGACCGTGCCATGTTTCTTATGCTGATGTATTTCAAATAATTAGTTTTTTCCAGTGCCTGCATATCATTCAAGTCACAGGGAGCAAATCTTCTTCCCTTCTGTATTTTGTGTTTAATTGTGACTGTCAGAGGACTTGCCATCATCTTGGGTTATGAGTGTGTGGAGACTGAACTGCTGAGTTACAGTTATTGCTCCAGAATACGGTTCAGTGAACGTCTATAGGCTAAACTCCATCTCCCTGTCTGTTTTCAGGTATTTAGATGGACTACAACTTTATTGCTTTTTCTCCCAGACCTTTTGAGTCTGCCAAGTTAAGCTTGAAAAAATGGAGGTATCGGATGATACCGACTCATACCTGCAATTGATCCTCCAGAAAAACTGGGAGTATTTTTGGCAACGGTGCTGCTGATAGTACCTAGAAGCAAGTTACATATGAAAATGAAAAAATAAGGAGTAATGTAAGAAAGTATAGTTATCTTTTGGATAAAAGTGAGAGTGCAATTTGATTTGCATTCTTTCTCAGTTGCTTAGGGCTTGATTGTACAGATGTTTTGAAAACATCGGAAGTGAAAGACCACCTCATTTGGAGGTTGTGGTTATTGAGATGTTGTGGAGGATTGTGTGAAAACTCCAGTCAGTTCAAAATCAGCCAAGCTAGCCAAGTTAGATGACTTAACGGAGAACTGGGTGAAGAGAACCACACAGTTTAATTAGAAGCATGAGCTGGAGCGCTGTGTGCTGTGTGGCTGTTACTGGGGGACAGTGGCCCGTGTGGTCGCATTCTTACTCAAATCTACGTAAAGTATTGAGTGAGAATTGCCTGACTTGAATTCCTGCAAAGTCAAAAGTACCCTGTTGAAATTCTGCTGAACTCACCGCTAACTCAAAGCTAAAACACTTTTGCTTCAATAATAAGGTATATTAAGCAATACGTGCAAAGTAAAAAGTACAATTTAGTGATAACTTTGTGTTTTCTTCCCAAAATAGAATGAGTATATTTCTCTGATGAGTCATGTGGCAAGAGTATTGTGGCAAGTGCCACTGTTATATTACAGCCTTTCATTTTGTAATGGATTAAAATCAGGCTTTTATATGCTGATGTTGGTTGAAATTCAACGTGCCTCAGAGGAGGCTGTTCAGGCCATGGAGGTGAGCACATTCACCTGCTGAAAGCAGCAATTCTGATGGACCTTTGATTTAGACACTGTTAGCTTATTCTGTGCTGGTAAAAAATAAATCAGCTGTGACTTGCTTGCCTTGGAGAATTTGTTTTCTTGTAGCTTTAGCATTGCCAGTCACTGTGGAAATTTTTATTTTGTTTTATTTTACATTGTGTATAACAAGAAGTTTGATTTGTGGTAGAGCTTCATCTGACTGTTGGTTACAGGGAGGAAAGAATTAGACTATCATAGAATCATAGAATGTTTTGGGTTGGAAGGGACCCCTAGAGGTCACCTAGTCCAACCCCCCTGCAGTGAGCAGGGACACCGCTAACCAGATCAGGTTGCTCAGAGCCCCGTCCAACCTGGCCTTGAATGTTTCCAGGGATGGGGCCTCCACCACCTCTCTGGGCAACCTGTTCCAGTGTTTCACCACCCTCATTGTAAAGAATTTCTTCCTTACCTCTAGCCTGAACCTACCCTGGTTTAGTTTAAAACCATGACCCCTTGTCCTGTCACAGCTGGCCCTACTAAAAAGATTTTCTCCATCTATGGGGAAGCATGATGTGATAGGCATCACACCTGAACTTTTCCAATGTGTAGGATAGTTCCATAAAGCCAAGAATTTTGTAGTGTTTAACAGGCACTGTTTTGCCGTTCTCTTTTATAGACTGTACGTCTTCTCCACAGCTTCTTCAGGAATTAATTTGTATGTTTTATTGGCTATTCTTGCTTCTTGAGCAGAGTTTCAAATTATTTTTATTAGCATGCCAGAAGAGTTGTATTCATATCACTTATATGCATCTGCAGTGTTAATTTGACTTTTTTTTTTTAAAAAAAAAAAGGACATGGAAACCTTATGTATTATTGGCCACATTTTTACTTGATGTAAATCACCATAGTATTTCTAAGTGGATTTTTACAGAAGTTTTATGCTCCAGAAAGTTAGCTCTTGCTGTGGATACATAATCTCAAATTGAATGTGTGGATCTTCTGTAAGCTGTTATGAAAAAAAAAAAAAGGTGTGTTCAGTTTGCTTATACTTTTTAATCTGTTCCCTGTACTCTGCATCTTTTTTGATCTACAGCTTGACAGTGTATTGTGCAGACATGACACACATAAAGGGTCATCTTGCATTTTTACATTTAGATGATATACTGTTCCAGGCTTACACATTATCTTTCATCCAAACCAAACTTATCAAGAAATACAGCCCATCTGCTACCACAAACACAAAATATTTTAAGCTCTAGGCTGCCGAGTACTCTATGACCACACCAGACAAAAGTAAGATAGTATCTATTTGTGCTTGAAAGTTTAGTGAAATTTTATTCTTGTATAGCTTTGAGGGTTAAAGGTTATCAAAGGGCCATCAAAGCCTCTAACCAGTGGGCTGTAAAGACATCCTGTTCATAAATTGCTCTTTTAAGTAATGTTGTCCTTTTCCTTGTTGCTTCAAGTCTTTCTTGGATCCACATTCTAGCAAAACATTTACACTTTCTATAGGTACAGGTCGGTGCAGATACTCCGTATCATAAATATTCCATATATCATTAAAAAAAAATTGAGTCTTCTTTCAATTTTTCTTACCTCTGTACATATTTATGTTGCATAATCTGTAATGTTTGTTGCAGATGAATTATTTGCTAGTGTATAAATTAAATCTAAAATGAAGATTATGGTGAAGCTTAAATTGGAAAAGTTGGCTAATACAATATATATTTTGATGCTACATATGGCAGTAGCATTCTGGCTGATGCTTCTGAGGCTGTAGTGGACACAATTGGATATGATGTCCCTATCTGGGGGGTAATTTTTCTTTACAGTGGTGTTGGGAGTACATTTAGTTTTTGAGATAGTTTACATTACAGTGCAACAGAGCTGATAACAATATAGAGGACATCACAGGTGTCTTCATTTGGGAGTGAAAGGGGAGATCATTCCGATTCTGAGCATATTTGGGAAGTACCTGACTTCAGAGCCGGAGTTAAAGGAGGAAGGTATACATTCCATGCACAGAAGGGAATTCTCCTACAGGACTGGGTTCAGAGGATATTCAGCTTTTTGAGGTCTGATCAGCTGAAGTGCGGTGCAGGCTAATGAAGTCCTTCCACACCTGGAATTATTTACTCTGTGGCTTGCCTGAGTATCTGTATGCTGTGATCCGCTGGTTTCTCTGAACAGGGAACATGAAACCTGAAGAGACTAGCTTGAGTGCGGCTCATGTCGCTTAATCTTGAGGCTTCGGTTATGAAGCCATCTTTGATCCTTCATGAGAAATCGATTTCATTCAGGTGATTGTTTTCCTTCTCTGTCCATCTTCTCTGGGACTGCGGATATGTTCAGCAGTATGCCCTTGAGCAGTGTTTACTGTGGAGAACTTGAGTACCACAGATTTATTTATCATTATGGAAGGGCTAACAGTGTTTGGGGGGGTTCTTTTTTTTATGTTTAAAGAAAGTTGAGTTACCCTTAAGGTTCATTGTAATGACAACTTAATGTAACTCTGCACTGAAAAAAGCAAATAACCAGGAACTCTTTTCCTTTCCTATAAGATAATACTAAAAATTTCAATTAGCTGCCTGCTACTTAATTTTCCTCCATGAATTTTGACATTTAGCACTGTAGTGTTTTTAATTTTCTTTGATTTTTATAAGGACTATTTTTCAATTATTCAGCCATTGCAAGGAATTTTCATGTCATAATTTAAAAATATATATTATAAGTACCATCAAAGAGAGGGTTTTTTTTGTTAATCTCAGCAGAGCCCTGCTTACTTGTACCAGTTGGGGTTGTGGTTCACAGATTTCAAGATAGCCGTAGGGCTGGGATCAAGTATTACTTCACTGAAAAGGAATAAATTATATAGGAGCTCCTCAGGTGGGGGTAAAATAGTAATCATAAATTAAATATAATGCAAAAAGTCTTTGTAAAGTAATCTGATTTTGTGCAGTAGGTGGTCTCTGATAAAACAAACAAACGAAAACCAGTGGGGGCCTGTAGCTGTCATTTATAAATCTTAGTGAGTGGCAATAGCCAGTTTAAACCCTAGCAGTTATATGTGTGAGCTGACAAAGTAGAAGTTCAATTTCTAAACAGTCTAGTAATATGAGCTGCCTTTTTGGATCCTTTTAGGGAAATATCACTTTGCTTTATAGTTGCCTTCTAATTAGAATTTCAATGCTTCTTTGCTGATAGAGGAATGCGAAAATAAGTAATGTTGTATTTTCTGATACGGAGTGCGTTGCTTGTAATAGTGTGTTTCACTTTGTAAAACACTCCCAGGCAATCCTCTCTGTAATGGAAGTATATAAATGTGGATACAAAGTGAGCAGAAGAATTAACGTTCTGCAGTACCAACATGAGGACAAAGACAGTCTGAGCCTCTTGGCTAACCAGTTTTTGGCAAATTTCTTTTGCCTTTAAAAAAAATAAATGTAAAATAACATTTTTTTTTTCTGTACATGAACGGGAACGATATAGGTATGTATTATTTCTTAAAAATGTATGTTAAGAAAATTAAATACCAAAGACAGAGTTATTTGATTCTGAAAGACATATAAGCTATCTGTTAGCATATTTTTTAATATTATTTTTTTAATGCCTTACACTGACAGGCCAACACATTCGTTCACTTTTAGCAGACATATTTAGTGAAAAGATATGATTATGTTTTAGAAGTACCAAAGTAAAATTAAGGGAACCTGCTACCTCCTGACATACTACTAGGAAGGTAGGATCGGAGACCCTAGGAACATGGCTGCTGTCCTCTCTAAACAGAGGAGTGAGGTAAACTTTCCCATTTAGTAGGCAAGGATCAGGTAACAAGGAGTGAATAAGCTCCTTGTTGCTTAAAGTGGCAAAATTTGTATGTGTTTACCCTTGTCTACATCCTCAGCTTTATTTGGTAGGGCTTTATTAGATCCACAACAGTTTTATTATAATAATTAGGGGATGTATTTCCAGAGCAGAGCTGTCTCATATCTAGCATTGGTACCAATTAATATCTTGATACTTGCACAGAATGTTGAGATGGGAGTCGTATTGAAACCTTAAGCGATTTCTCCTTTTAGATCCATGAATCTATACCTAAGGGCAATTAAGCAGAAGAATATGGATTTTTTTATCAAGTAGAGTGAGAAAAGCACAACAGTAACTGTAATATATTGTAAAAGGGATGTGTTCTCCAATGATAAACATTTGCTGGATTAATCTTAGAAAAAACCAACCCCTCCTGGTTTGTTTTATGGTGTTTTTTTTTTAGCTGCCAGCTTATTGTTAATGGTTCTCAACTTTCTACAAGCTTCCAAGTTCTCATAGTATATTTATGTGTGCATCTACCCAGCAGACTAGAAAATTAAGGAAAAAATTAAAGCGGACTTAATCGGAGGTTGGTTTCCTTTTTTTGGTGGTTGGAAGGAACTTGATTTTGTTTGGTTTTGTTTTTTTGTTTTTAAAACATGTAGGCTACTTTGGAAAGAAATTTGATTTTTTTTTTTAATTATTTTGTTAACTGTAGATTACTTTGGTAGATTGCAGAATGTAAAACATTCTGTTTTCTGGTAAGTTTTGAAAATATGGTTCTCCTTTTTCTATTAGTATAATTCCAATTGGATGCTTTGTGTATGATAGTTGGAGCTATTAAGTTGTCTGTGTATTTAATTACAGCTAGCTCTGTAAGAGTGGCAGGGCTGGCATTTAGCAGATTTGTGGCTGAAAAGCATTCCTAGACACATCTCTTCATTCCAAATAGAATGTGATTTAGAATATGATTTGTAGTTTAAAACAAAGCACTGGAAAATACTAATATTTACTGGAGTTGCAGTCAAAATCTTTTATTGTTTGTACTTGAAGTAGAGCTTGACATAAATGCTTTGAGTAATTTGCTTTTTCACTGAGATGGAGTCTTTTTAGTGTAAATTGTTCACTACTTTTGGAATACTCATTTGATGGGGAGACTTCTTTCTTTGAAAGAAAAACTGGATACACTGTTTCATCGTGGTTATTCTATATGCACATTCTATATATGTATACATATATGTATATCTAGTACAGTTCATGTATGTTTAATACTTTTTTCTACAAGATTCTAAGATTCACTGTAGAGGAAGGAGTGGAGAATGGAAGGTGTTGAACTGAAAAGAAAAAAAAAACAGGTGGAGTGCATTGTGTTAGGGTAGGAAGACATGGGTTGAATAACATGCTAGATGGCTGACCTCTGAAAAAAAAAATTTTTTTTTTTTTCCTGTTTCTGCTATGTTTTGTCCACAAGTCCTAGTAATATCATTTAAACCAGACTTTTCAGTTCTAATCTCTAACTATGCATGTCTTGAGTGCCTGACTTAAAATGCTGGACCCTGTGAGGGGTGATACACAGCAGTTTGTGAGTCAGCTGTTAGTCTTCAGGTTATCAGGAGGGAAGAAATGTTGGTCAATGATAACTTAGGAAAACTTTCATAGCATTCTGAAGTCAGAGACATCAACCTCCCCTTCAAAGCAGGGATGACATAAGATTTAAATGAGGTTTCTCAAGACCTTTTCAGTTGAGTTTTGGTGACTTTGAGGGACAGAGATTACAACGCATGGTCTGAACAGCCTGTTGAAGCGCTAAGCCTCTCTGTAAAAAAAAATTGTTTTTCTTCTGGGAAATGTCTCAAAAAAGATGTTCCAGAGTGGTGTTAGGAGCCTGAAATTTGAACACAGCTTTAATTTTACCTCTTCCTAATTTTTAATAAAGGTGTAAGCATACATTCTCTTCAGCAAGTTTTCTGCATGTAATCTTCTGGTTACCACATATGCTGTAATTATCCTTATCTAAAAGAATAGGGGTTTATTTTTTTTTTTCCCTGGTTGTGCATTTCCAAAGGGAGATGTGTATCCCAAATATTGGAAATTGAAGTCCCTGAGTGTAAGCAAAGTGTTCTGAATTTTGTAGTCGGAAACAATGCAGTTCTCACTTAAAATACTGCTTGGCTGTTCAATGTAACTGCTAAGCTGTTGAATGTGTCATCTTCTAAAGTTGCTTCCGTTAAATTGGTGAGCATACATATAGGAAAATCTAGCAGGTTTTGAAAACAAAATAAACAAGAGCCCTTATGTTGGGGAAGGAACTGGTTAGGAGTGTGAGGTAAGTCTCAAAGGGGTTGGATGCTTGAGCTGATAAACAGAAACAATTGTTGACTTGCTTGTCAGTATTTGAGGTTTTCTTCTTATAGGAGCTTGTGTCAGCAGTGTTAAATGCAGAAACCCATCAGAAAAGATGGAATAAATATCTGAGACGGATATCCAGAATTTAGGCCATCTGGCAGGTTACCCTGAGGTAAACTGAAAATAAAAATGTTGTTTGATAAGAAAATTCTTCTGCCGCATAAGGGAAACATAGCAAAAGTGTATTTTCCTGCAGGTGCATTCTTTTTTTTTCCCTTGGAAGAATGATGAACAAAGTACAGTGTCAAAAGCCTGCATTTAAGCTAAGGTACTTCATGTGAGAAGGTATGGCAAGAGAAATCTTTAATGCTTAGTGAAATAGTATATAGCCATCTATTTTCCATATGTGGAAAAATTGCTATTGCATCACCTTCAGTGTTAGCTTGTATGTGATTGAATATAACCAATGGGAGAGCATCTTAAAGTCTTGTTAATGAGCACTCAACTGTTTTGTCCTCTTCAAATGTTTTCTTGTGCATAAATTAATTAAGAATGGTATATGAAAAAGTATGGGCATAATGTTGTGTAAATTTCATAGTTTAGAATGAAACTACTTTAAGAATTACTTTCGATTGTTTCACCCTGAGCACAGATAATTTAATATCATTTAAAAATCCCATTGGGCGGTTATCTTTAGATAAACTTAAAGAATTCATTCCATTATTACTCTGCTTACTCTGTTTGAAAGTGATCAGAAATCTGTGGTAAAATGGTAAATAAAATAAGAATTAACCAATCTCATCAATAAAATTCCAAGACTCCAAAAGCAAGGTGGGGTTTGTGTTTCTCATGTCCTCTGTCTTGCTGTCTAGCTTTAGGCACAAGTCTCTGACTTCATGCAGAAGTTTGCTTGATGTGAGTCGGGAAATAAGATCCTGCATCTTTTAGGGCAACATATAGAATTTCAAATGCTTGAAGACTCACTTTCTGGCCAGTATTCTGACCTGTAAATATAAGAAGAATATTTGACAAACTCAAGCATAAGTAATTAACCATTTGTACTTTCACTAATCAAACTTCATTTCAAAAAAATGTGTTTGTATTCAAGAAATAAAACAAAAGAGATCATCTCAAAAAAGGGGGGGGAAGCAGCTGGTGAGGTCATTTTTTTTTTTCTGAGAACCTGCTCTTATTTCTACTGTCTGCGATCTCAGAATCACAGGATGGCAAGGGTTGGAAGGGACCTCGGGAGATCATCTAGGCCAACCCTCCTGCTAAAGCAGGTTCACCTGGAGCACATTGCACAGGACATCATCCAGGCAGGCTTTGAATATATTTCTAGAGCAGGAGCCTCCACAACCCCCCTGGGCAGCCTGTTCCAGTGCTCTGGCACCCTCAAAGTAAAGAAGTTCTTCCTCATATTCAACTGAAACCTCTTATGTCTCAGTTTGTGCCCATTGCCCCTTGTCCTGTCGCTGGACACCACTGAGAAGATTCTGGCTCTGTCCTTGTGACATCCACCCTTAAGATATTTGTATGTGTTGATGACATCCCCTCTCAGTTTGCTCTTCTTCAGGCTGAACAAGCCCAACTCTCTCAGCCTTGCCTCCTAGGGGAGATGCTCCAGTCCCTTTATCATCCTAGTTGCTCTCCTCTGGACTCTCTCTAGGAGTTCCTCATCTTTCTTGAACTGGGGAGCCCAGAACTGGACACAGTACTCCAGGTGGGGTCTCACCAGGGCAGAGTAGAGGGGGCCTTTCGAGCAGGTCAGCCCCCAGCCTGTACTGGTGCATGGGGTTCGACCTCCCCAGGTGCAGCACTCGACACTTGCCCTTATTGAACTTCATCAGATTCCGCTCCGCCCAACTCTCCAGCCTGTCTAGGTCCTGCTGTATGGCAACACAGCCTTCTGGTGTATCAGCCACTCCTCCCAGTTTTGTGTCACCAGCAAACTTGCTGAGGGTACGCTCTGTCCCCTCCTCCAGGTCATTGATGAACAAGTTGAACAAGACTGGGCACGGGGGAACTCCACCAGTG